>NC_077241.1:27107745-27407745 GCF_947179165.1 Solanum dulcamara
GGGTGAAAGGAACCCATGAATCAATCCCCACATAAGTTGATTGAAATCACTAAGAATTGAAAAACCTTGAAGAAATTTGAAAACCCTAGAATGAGCTTGAAGAGAAACCTTGAGAGAATTCTTTGGTGTTGCCTTAGAGAAATTTTGAAGAATGAATTGAATAGGAGGGGAATTTGAAGAATTAAATATATATATATAGACTTTGAACTTGGCCATAAAAGTGTCTAGGTACATTAAATCAAACTTGGGAAATGACATCACCACCCCTCATTAAATCAGAAACTTGACTCTACGAGACCCCTTTCTATAGGTCGTAGAAGAAATAATGAGTTGTTAAAATGACTCATCTTACATTCTTTTGAAAATGACAGAAAATCAAGTCTCTGAAGTTTTCAAACGAGTAGTTATTATGACACGTCAACTTTCCAATGGGTCGTAAACTTAACTCGTCCTGCAGGTCCAAAAACCTATAAATATGTAGGTTTCTAAAGTTCAACTGCGAGTCATTTCTACGACTTGTAAATATTTCTATGGACCGTCCTGTCAAGTCGTAGACTTGACCTTACGAGACTTCTGAAACTTATCCTCTGATTTGTATCTATAAGTTGTGTCTACGGGTCGTCTAGGGGTTTACAGGTCATCAACCTAGGTCATAGGACCTTCCCCTGAGGTTGGTCATGATCAACTACCAAGACTCCCTCTACGACTCATTTCTATGAGTCGTAGAAACCCTACGACTTATAGAGATGATCATAAACTTGGGTCCAGTCAACATTTTGAAGATCTCTTTGGTTTCCAACTTTCTGACTCTCAAGGTCTTACATAATTACTACCCTCCCATTCTAGGACTGACTCATTAGGAAATTAGAACTTAACCACTCGGGTCCTACAATCGTTAGTAGCATCTCATGTTAAGCCAATCTATACAAAGGATAACATCAAAACCATTTATCTCAAGTACAACTAGATCACAAAGAGTAAATTTATGGGAAATCGAAACTAAACAACTTTTATAGACCCTCTTAGCCACAACCGACTCAACTATGAGAGTATAAACGGAAAAGGCTCTAACAATAATTCGGGGCTAACATCAAACCTCATGGACATATAAGGAGTAACAAAAGAAAATTTTTCACCCAGATCAAGAAAAGCATAAACACAATAGTAAAAGACCCGTAAATACCGATAACAACATCGAGAGTCTCCTTCACCTCTTGCCTACCATGAATAGCATACAACCGGTTGTTGTGTTGACCACCCTTTGATTGCACTTGAGCACCTTGTTACACTTGGACTCTATGAGAAACTTGGCGTTGAGGATGACCATATTTAACCTTAAACTCCTTAGCATGATGATACCTCTTGTCACATAGATAGCACATATTCATACCCACTAGACACTCTCTCTTGTGATTTTTTCCACATTTCTTGCATGCGGGAGTTACTTGGATAATAGGAGAACCTCTCTTAAGGTTGGGCACTGTATCCTTTTCAAATATTGGAGTAGTATCATTTGATGAACCTTTCCCAGAATACCACTGGCAAAAATGAGGACATCCATACTTTCAGACTTAACATAAGAGAAATCACCTCCATCTATCCTTGCCCTCTTGGACTCCTTAGTTTTCTCCTTTAGATTTTCACTCTCTATTTGCTTCGCGTAAGTTATAAGTCTAGAGATGTCCATCTCCCAAATCAACATAGCTGGCTTACACTCCTTAAAAACCATAAATGGCACACCCAACAAAATTTTTCTTATACGAGCTCTTGGATTGGCAATGATGAATGGAGCATATTTTGACAATTGGGTGAACTTGAGGGCATACTCGCTCATACTCATACAACCTTGCGTAATATTTATGAACTCTTGTAACTTTGCCTCCCTTAACTCTAATAGGAAAAAACAATCAAGAAATGCTCCTTTGAATTCATCCCAAGTCACTGGATCCGCCTCTCTAGGCCTCTCTCGTTTCCATTGATAAAACAAAATTAGAGCAACACCTTCAATTGGGAAGTATCCAACTCCTCCCTTTCAACCAGTCTAATCCCCCAAAATCTCTACAATCTTGTGAATACTATTAACAAACTCTTGTGGATCCTCTTTCGCCTTAGAACCCCAAAACTCTGGAGGATTCACCCTCATGAATTCACGAACTCTTGTTGTCGTCATACCCATACTTGGGTTCACGGAGAAACCACCTCACAATTGGCTTGTGCCGTCACATCTTGAGAAAGCACTTGGAAGGCCGCTAGGAACTCAGCAATAGAGACTTGGTCATTCAAGGGATCATTTGGAGTATGTTTCTCCTTCTCAGCCATATTCCTTCGATCGGAGTATCTTTGTGGAGGCATTTTCTGAATATCATAAAGTTCAAGGGTTGGAAGGAAATACATAGAGTACCACTCTACCACATGACATAGATCATGAAAGAAGTGAGATTTTCCTAAGATGCTTCGTAGCCTCCTATTCATAGATGTGGCGTGCTTCACACTTATGAACAATACTCTACTTAACGTGGCATGTTAGACTTCCTAAGACACTCCTAAACTTTGTGCTCTGATACCAAGTTTATCATGACCCAAGCCTAGGGCCTAGTCATAACATAGCTATCAAAAACATGAAAGGCTCCAATCAAGAGTCTTGACATATAGTTAAGCATATATAAGGTAAATTAAACATATTAAGATAAGCGGAAGAACCAACTCAACATAGAAGTTAAGGAAATTAAATTCAATCCCAATGTCCAAAATGGACTTACATCAATTTAAATGTCTAAACATGCCTATATTCTAGACTCGAAGGGGGCTCAGGAAAAGCTCCTAGCTCACCCAAAATCATGAGAGAAAGTCAAACTAGCAATATGAAAGAAAACTCATGTCATCGATGAATGAGGACTCACCAACTCTCAAAAACTTAAGCAACACTAGCAATGAATAGGATGTTCATCGCCAGCTCTTACTTTATGAGACAATGTAGGAAAAATATGTGTTAGTACATAAAAGGTACTAAGAATGTGAGAGATGCATGAACAAGTAAAGGAAAGTGAGAAATATGACATAAGATGCATGATCAACATAATGATCATGATTTATCTTAAAGAATTTGAAATATCATATAACTATTTTCAAGCATCATAAACTTCATAATAAACCTTCCATCTTTGCATATAACTTGAATGTGGGATAAGACCTTTGGCCGACATCTTAATACCATGCAAGCTATAATATGGAATCCAATGTAACTCCCATATCGAGAAGAGATAGGCTATTTTCCAAGGTAGACTCTGTGAGAAACAACTTTAACCTCAATAGCTACATGTGAATCCACTAGCTAAGCCATGAAAGCAACATACGGGGGCAACGTAGTTTGGGATATTAAGTTGCTACTAGGATTCCCTTGAGTAACTAACTACATTATCGGACCAAACCTCACCTATAATTCCTCTTGATGCTTAGTCAATATCCCAACGGAATTCACTAAAACATTGAAAACGCCATCATTAACTTCATTATGAAAATAATCATAGAGCAGCTCATTAACTTTAGTGATTCTTAGGAATCCGTAACTTTGGTGAGAATTATCCGTATCACCATCTTATAATATGATTATGTGAGAATTGTACTTATCACACCATAATAAATTTCTTAGATCATAATTGATCATCATTATAACTTTCATCATTCAATCATCAATCTTAGCTTCATTCGTAAAAGCTTTCTTTTGAAAATCATTGAATTCATAATCAACTCATGAAAAATCCTCTTTGAACTTCATAATCATAATTGAAAGTTATAACTTTATGCAAGGGAATTTTTAATTTAACTTGAAATCATGCAATTCTTATAAAAATATGCTTATAATGATCATTGATAACATCTAAAAATAAAATTGAAACAGCCCAATGCAATTCATCAAAACTAGGGTTAATAGACAATTGAAATTTGAAGAAAACTTTGAGGAAACGTTGGGACTCCATGGGTTAAAGGAGCCCATGGATCAATCCCCACATACCTTGGTGAAATCTACTCAAAATTGAAGAAGAACCTTGATCAACTTGAAACATTAGCTTGAAATTTGAAGGAGAGCTAGAGAGGATTTGTGATCTTGCCTTAGGAGAATTTTGAAGAATGATTTAGAATAGAGAGAATTTCAAAGGGTTGGGTAGTTATAGGATTGAACATGTCCATAATAGTGTCTAGAAATATTTAATCGAACTATGGAAAAAGATGATATTGCTCTTCATTAATTCCATATTTTAAACCTAGGACTAGGGCTCTATGAGTCGTCCTCAAGTCTACAGATTGTAGACTTGAATTGCCGTTGCAAACCTAAGGAAGGTTTGATTTTATGGCCTCTGAAGTTGAGTCTATGAGTCATGGTTATGACTCATTGTCGTGAGTATGTCATCAAATCTACTCATCCTGCAGGTCTTGAAAACCTATAATATAGTGGTCTCTAAAGTTTTTGTATGGGTCATCCTTATAACTTGTCAACAAAACGACGACCCATCATTTCATGTCACGACCCGAACCTATAGGCCATGACTGGGGTCTGACCTGGACCCCCGTATACATATCTATCAGATGTAGCCAAGTCAAACTAGGAACAATGTGATACTATACATAAGAACCCCACTAGGTCATAACTTTCCCATATACATATAGCCTCTTTTATTTGTCTCTTGAAGAGTTACCATTAATCATATCATGAAAGGGAACGCAACCCGATAAGGGTGCCATAGCATATTAACATTTACAGTACATCATATAGACACAGCTGAACAAAACTTACATGTAACCCACACACATATGTCTACAGACCTCTAAGAGTATTAGCGGTATCATATGGTAGGACAGAGCCCCCGCCATATCCCTAAATAAATGAATATATACGTTATAAGATTAGTACCAAAAAGCTAGGCTTTGGGACAGTAGAGCACTTCCAAAATAGCTGAGTGGAAATCCTAAGCTGACGGATCTCCAAAATGAACATCTGTACCTGTGGGAATGAAATGCAGCCCCCCAAAGACAGGGGGTTAGTACGTTATATGTACTGAGTATATAAAGCATAACATAGCATAAATGAGATTACATCTGAAGTAGGAATGCAGGAGACAAGTATAACAATTAACAAATCACTGTACCTGCATCTTATGAAATGAAGTCATGTATATCATCCTCACATACCATACCTGGCCTATTGTGGGACTTGGTTTTACAAATATTTCATGATATCAGGATATTCATATATATACCGTACCCAGCCCTTTAGTGAGGGACTCGGTGAAGATTTAGTATACACTTATACCGTACCCGGCCTATCATGGGACTTGGCGCCATCATCATATCATCATGTTATCATATTATATCATCATATATATTATACTGTACCCAGCCCTCTAGTGAGGGACTCGATGCCATTATCATATCATCGTATATATATATCATACCCAGCCTGAGACTCGGTGAAGAGGTAGTAAAGTTGTGCACAATAACATACCCGGCCCATTATAGGACTTAGTGAAAGATGTATTAAAAGCATGTACGAGTAGAGTAGTGAGAAACCATATGCAAATTAAATCAGCATCTGAGACTCAACAGAACAGTCAAGTGAGCCATCACTTAAAGATTAGGGTAGTAATTATCTCAAGTATCCTCCAACTGTCATTAGGGATTGTATCAAATGGAGTCTCAGAAACCATAGACAGGTATCAATACATTGCTAAATAGCTTATGGAATCAGAGACATTTGTCGTCGTAGAGTCCTTAGGAATGGGAGCTTATACCTCAAACTACGATTCAACATATAGAAGGCTCGAGGGTAGTAGTTTAATTACTTTAAGAACTTTAACATTCAGAAGTGAACAAGAGTCACGAGTTATACTCGGAGTGTATGAATGGAATTACCCTCAAAGCGCATATCACATTTCACTTATATCTAAGACATGCCAAAAGGAAAGAAGGGATAGGCTTTACATACCTTTTATGAATCAACCGTATCCAAGTTTGCCTCGTTACCCCCTTGAACTTATTTAACGAAAGTAACATTATTATGAATAAACTACAATTTTCTAATTCATAAATATAAAACCAACGACCCATAGGAATAATTTCCTCGTTCACACTTCTCGACTAGTATATCGGTTGGTTAAGAAGTTATCGGATATTGGGCAGCATGTCCCCTATATAATTTGCCCAAGCCGAACATTCATTTCACCTCCAATTAACGAAGCCATACCAAAAAAAATAATCACTATACATATACAATAAAACTACTTCAACATTACTCAATACAAGTTCCAAACAGCCCACCAAAACTACGACATCAAAATATGGTTTTCGGTCTTTATTTCATAAAATTACAAACACCCGAAAAGGAGCACAACGTGGCTGCGACCATAACAACGTATACTCATCCATAGATATAATTTCAGCCCTTCAACATGTACAAACCACCTTCAAATACAATACCACAATAACGACAACAATAACCAAACTTTAAATTGCTAGAATAACTTCAAAATAATCCCTACACGATTTTCAACACCCTTCAACCATAATGTGCATAGTTTCATGGTTCCAATCCATATTTACACATCCATAACATGTCTAAACCCTTACTATAATATGTGAAAAGGGAATCGAGCCATACCTTAACAAATGAACTTCCGAAACTTGCCGAAAGTTGTAGGTTCACATTGAACTTCCTTGTTGCCCCAACTATTAATTTACACTGTTAAACACCGTTACTTAACCGAAGAATACCCTATATAATTAATTTATGGATCAAAATCAGAGGGCTTACCTTGTAGCACCTTTAGCCGTAGCTCCTTCTCTTTGCTCTCTAGTTTTTTTCTCTCAATTTCTAAGTATAAAGATGTTTAAAATGGAAGCTAAGCTTAGTCATAACTTATATATATACTTCCTTAGAGGGTGACACGTGGCATCCCCTAAGGGTGATATGTGTCTAGCCCTCATTCAGCCACCTCATCCATGCATCCATCCCATGGATGCCACATGGCGGGGAGGGGTCAACCCTAGCAGGTCCGTCACCTACTTGGTCCAAGTAGGTGCATCACCTACTTAGTCCAAGTAGGTGCATCGCCTCCTTATTCCTCTTTCATGGGTTCGTAATCTCATCTCACTTTAAGAGCCTATGTAATTCTTGCTACTTAAGCTCGACATGTACTCAAGTAGCTTAATTATGTAAGACATACATGTCGGTAGATTACGCAAGTAGGTTGATTACCAAGACTCATTATTTGACTTCCAACTCCTTTCAAATCCTTCCAAACCTATTTCCAACTGTCGCTACTCACATAGAACTTCATAGATAACATGGACCGTATGAAAACCTTTTAGAGAAAAAAATATATTCCAATGTACAAAAGTATGAGGTATAATAGTTCAGTCATAGGACTCCTCTGAGTTTTGGTCTTGCACAGGCCCTTAGGATTCACTCTATGACTCATCCCTACAAGTCGTAGAAAAGACTACGAGTCGTAGAGGGACTCGTAAACATGGGTTCAGTCGAATTTTCTTGAGTTTTTCTTTTTGATCTAACTATTCAACTTTTCAGGTCTTACAAGACCAAACTCGACATTTCAGAACTAACCAGACTGATGGAAATTTTATCTGGGCGTGTTTTTCAAGAATATTGACCAAACTCAAACTTAGGCCAAATTTCAAAGTCTAAAACACCTAATGGTCCAAACTCGCATTGAAACTTCGATACTCTTGATGATCATACAACTAGCCTAATTTGTCCATTCTAGAATTGATGGAATCGTCAAAATTCCTTGTTGAGGTTGTTTACCTAAAGTTATGAGCGAAATCAACTTTTCAAGTTTCAAAAGATCAAAAATAGGGAGGCGGGCCTAAAACCCAAATAAATGGCCAGGCAATTGAACAGTCAGTTCCAGCAAGTCATAAATGACTTGGGTCGCTACAGAAAAGCTCTAAACGACAAAATAAATGCATTAACACAAAAATGACCTGGAGGGTCATTATAGTATGTTAGAGGGAGAATAAACAATTTTGATGATGAAGTTGAAAATACAATACCTTTGGAACTAGTTACACCTAAAGAAGCATTTATTATGTCTAGAACTCTTCACAACCTTTTGGTGCAACTCGTGAAGACAACACCAAAATTTTTGGATGCAATAAAAAAAGTTAGAGATGAGCTTCAACTAGATTTAAATTTTAACAAAATATAAAAAACACTAGAAACATATTTAACTAAATTGTTTTAGATATTTTTATAATTATAAAAAATATTAATGGGACTATATATACATATATATATATATATATATACAGAGAGAGAGAGAGAGAAAGAGAGAGAAAGGGGTCTTCCAAAATGTATTATCTTATTTTCTTATCAACATTTGTGATTTTTTTCACCGGTTCACATCAAAAATTGAAGAAAAGTATAATTTAAAGAATTTATTAATTTATCGAGTATTAATTTAAAGATGGTTTAAATTTCCCCCATTGAAATTTTTCATAAAATATATTCCCCCCCCCCCCCCCCCATTTTAAAAGTGCAAAGAATATCCCTCTTCCCTAAAATTGATATCAGTTCATTAGGTTTCTCCCTTGGACCTCCTCTGCTCAAATTTCTATGGACTCACACTTACTCCTGTGTCGGATTTTTCTTGTCGCTGAAATTTTCAGTGACGTCTTATTTTCCTCAAGTGTGTTCTTAAAATATCAAATTTTGCTGTGAATTTTAGAGAGGAATAAGAAACTCCAATGAGTTTAAATTTCAAGCACATAATGTTTCAGGTTTGTTTCGTAGTACTATCTTATATCAAAATTTAGATGTATTCAAATCTTAAACATTTTAATATCAGCTTTTTATATTTGAAGAACTCCTTTTGGGATTGACTATTGCATGCTATGGTGCTACCTATTTGATTGACTGAGAGTTTGACACAAGCTTTTTTCAGTATGAAGGTATAAATATTGTGTCTAAATGGTGTAACTTGATAGTTGATATTAAATGATACGTTATTCATATGATCTGCTAATTCAAATATATGGTGTTTTGCTTCATGAAGCTTTTTGTATCTTTCATAGCTAGCTTTTTATAAGGTCCAAAAGGTAAATAACTGAACATGATTGTTATCAGAAATAAGTTGTATTAGGTAGTCATTAAAGTATTCTCTGTACGTGACACTGCAAGATATTTGTTTCTTATTGTCTATAAACTCCAATATTGAATTTTGTTTGAGTAATTTCTATTTTTATTTTACTCATTTGTTCCTGCTGATAAATACATGAGATTGTGATAAGGATTTTATTTTTTCCATTTCAAGATGAGTTCTTTCACTTAGTTATAAGTGTTCTGTAGCTCATATGGGGGAGAGATAACTTTTAGTTGTTCTTATATTTTGATGTCTAGTAGTTGTTTTTTGTTCTCTTTTTCAAGTTAGCATTTGTATAGCCACTGAAGATATGATTGATTTTTGCATCCATATGAAGAAGACACCCAATGGCAAAATTTATTTGAGAGCACAGAGAAAGAAAACGCACTTTACAAAGTTAGTTAAGAAAATATCTTTTAAGTTCCTAGCTGATCAAATTGTGAAAATATATACTACTATTGAATTTACTAAGCAATTATTCTTTAAAATTAATGCTCTGTTATAACACTTCTTTAAATTTTAGTAAAATCTAAGCTTGTCTCTCATAACTACTTGGATTTATTTAGATGAATAACAATTTTTTTTAAAATTAAGTTAGATGGATGTAACCTTTATTGCAGAGATTATTGATATATTGCACATTTATATAGTGTAGAACTGTTTTTCTTATTTATGCTTTATCTTGTGCCAGTAAAGTCTTATCCTATTCTTTTTCTTTAAATAAGGGTCATTATTCAAGAAGAATCTTCTTATTTTAATTTTAAGAGTAAAAAGTAGTTAAAAAGTTTTTTGGTGAAGATAAGTTCGTGGAAAGCGGAAAGAAAGATCTTGTCAAAAGAAGCAGTCTATAGGGAAAATAATACAGAGATTCAGTTGTTGAAGGAAGGTGTTTTAAGGCAATTTCATCAACAAAGCAATAAAGTTTTGAAGAACATCTCAAAATTTGTTCTGCTCAAAACAAGTGAAGCACACAAGATAGGAGAAAAAAATTGCGATTAAATTACATTGTATTTTTTAAGATAATCAAATCGTTGTCATAAATTGACTATATTTGTGCCAAAACATTTGTCTTGAATTGTCTTCCGATTAATAATATAATTCATTTTTATTTACGAATTAAATTTGTATTCTGTCACAATTGTAATTGTCACTAATCACTGCAATATTTAGGGACAATTTTGTTGTGTCTGTAAAATCAATATTTTTTATGACAACATGATAGATTTTAACTATAAAATTATAAGTCATTTGTATAAAAGAAAAATTGTCACTAATTTATACATTTGGGACAAAGTACCTTTCGTATATAAAGGATTGTATTTAGTAACGAAACTACTTTTATTTTACTACAAAACATAAATAAATTTAGAGATAATTGATGTCATCCCTAATTAAAGTAAATATTTAGTGACAAATTAATTTTGTCGGTATTAGTAACTTTTTAGTGACGAATTACAAAATTAACTATAAAATTTTATACTTTTTTGACAAGAGTTCTTCATTAATACTATGCATTTGGTGACAAAAATAAATTTCGTAGTTAATGCATATTTATTTGGCTACGAAACACTAAATTTTCACTATATACATTTAATGCGACATGATTTAGGGACAAACAATTGACCAAAACAAAATCGTCACGAAAGATTTTTTGGGACGAAATATGAGATTTAAGTGACAAAATATTTCGTCACTGATAACCGAATTTGTTGTAGTGGATATACATATTATTACCGTAATATTTCCTTGTGAACAGAAATAGATAAAATAAAATATATATACAGGTCCATAGGCAATTTATATCTTATAGGCATCCGATGAAAATGACACACAGTCCTCTTGAGTTTCAAATCAATACATTTATCTAAAAAATGTTGGACCAACGATTGACTTGTAAGATCTCGACATATTGAGATATAACTTATGCCAAGATTTGTCAAGTAATATCTTTTGAAAATCATCAGGCAATGCAAATCATAAAGCTATATATATTTCATCACGGTTAATAAACCTGTACCCACTCAATTTCTTGAATTAACTTGTTAATTCTCGTTATGTGTTTCAAAAACATTAGTTTTGGTGAGAGATTAACCAAATTATCAATCAAATTTTTCACCCTATCCTTCTGTTGCTTTGTGAAAATTCGTCAAAATTTTCTTATCAATACCATAATTTTTTGTAACACATGCAAAAAATAATTAGACTATTATGAACAGACACACACATAAGCATATCCAATACTCATCTTTTTGAAGTCTATATCGGTTTAATTTATGACAAATGGATCATATGAATACTGACCAACAAGCCGTGACACACAACCCACAGATATACTGTCCATATTATGAATGGTTAAATTTTGTTTTTGCCTTTAAAAAATAGATTTTCAATTCATCAAATAGCAACCAAGTCTTAAACTTTTTTAACACACACAAAATAAATTCATTGTAGTCTTTCACTCCAATAATCCTAACAAATGAGAATTAAAAATGCTAAATAAAAACTCTTTCTATCTTTTAATTTTAAATTTAAACAAAAACTCAAACAATGAATTGAATGGAGTCTATTAAAGAATACACACAATTCATATTTACTGGTTTATTCATCTTACTCGTTCTGCCTTAACTAAAGAGACCTCACCTTTTCTTGTTAAAAAAATGAAGTGGATTTGAGCCAAATTTTCTTAATAAAAACACTACACTTTTTAGTCTAGATTGACTATACTTTAATGTACGGTGATTGAAATGGAGAAGGACGGATGAGGAACTTATCATAGTATGCCTAACATTTCTCAATGAAACTCTTAATCAACAGTAAAGAACAACAAAAAATGGTCCTTGTCTTAGTAGTTGATTTTTCGAAAAAAAAAATCAAACAAAAAAAGATAACTGTTAAAAACACACCTAAATTATCCCTCTTTTTTAAGTTTCATACCTAAACTATTGAAAGTATAAATTTCATACATAAACTATCACTTATTAGTTTGAGAAACACACCTCGGTGGTGTGTGTAATATACTCTCTATTTTTTGAAAAAACATTGTCACATGGATAAAATATTCACCTTGACAATATTAATTAAAAGTTAAAGACTAAAGTATTTTTATCCCCACAGAAGAAATCTTTTTTATAAAAGAAATTATTTTTAAAAAAAAATATATTTTTTTACAAAATAAAATTTAATATATTTTGCTCACTCACTCCATCACCTATCTCTCCCCCCTCTCCACCACAATCCTCGTCCTTTTATTTTTTTTAAAAAAATTAAATTTCTTTTATAAAATACTTTTAAAACTACTTCACCCCTCCCCCACTCCTTCTTAAAAAATATTATTATTTTTATTTTTTAAAATAAATAAATTTCACCCACCCCATCTAACCCTCCACTCTTAATTTTTAAGTATATATATTTTTAAATATTTTTCTTTTTTTTTGTTAGATATGTAAATATATTTTTAGAGAAATATTTTTTCTTACTTGCATATCAAATAAAACAGAAATAAAAAATTTACTTTAAGAAAAGTGTTGAGGAAAGTAAAACATACTTTTCTAAAATCATATGTATATATCTAATACAAAATGAGAAAAAAAAATTGAAAGCGGACTATTAGGTGGTGCAGGGTAGAAGTTTTGTTTAAAAACACAAATAAAAATATCTAAATTATTATTTGAAGGGAAAGTGGGGGGGGGGGGGGGGGGGAGGAGGAAGATGAAGTAAGAATTTTTTAAAAAAACCTTTATAAAAAAAATTTAATAAATAAAAATAAAACTAAAAAATTGGGATGGAGGTCACGTGAGAGAAAGTGGTGGAGTGAGGTAAGAAAAATATTTTATAATTTTTTTGGGCAGGAGATAGTAATACTTTAATCTTTAATTTTAACTAATTCTTATAATTTATTTAATTTTGTTAAGGTGGAATGTTTTATCTATGTGGAGTGTGATGTGATAAAAAAATTTAAATGAAAGAGAGAGTGTAGTACACACACCATGATAATAGTGAAATAAAAGAGAAGAGAGGTGTGTTTCTCATGATAGTTTAGGTATGAAACTCACACTCCCAATAATTCATGTATGAAATTCAAAAAAAAGGATAGTTCAAATGTGTTTTGAACACTTATCTCAATAAAAAAAAGTATGTGACCATTATTGAAATTCACTTTCCAAGGGTTAATGCTCATCACAGTTCTATTCATGGCTGGATCTTTATTATAAAAAAAAAAAGAAGAGAAACTACTCCCTTCTTGAAAGATATAAATGAACGGAGTGAAAACTTTTTAAAAATATTACATCGTCTGTCAAAATAAAACTTTTCCAAATTGTTTAAAGACAAGAAAATCACATGTAATTTTCTATGCAGAAAAGAATATTTAAATTCTCTGATTTTTTAAAATCACAGATCTATTTTAAATTAACAAGATGCTAAAAAAAATTCTATGGTTTGATGCCAATGAAGAATCTCATCAAACACTTAATTTGCAGGATGATTGAATATTGCTTCACTAGTCAATTAGTTCAATAGCATGTATATAAAAATGAACTTCACCGAAAGAGTCACAGACTAAACTTGTACCTTATTACAGATTTGTTCCAAAATTTTTTGGAGAAGAAATCTTCAAAGAATCTTTACACAAATTTTATCGGGGAGAGAGACAAATAAGTTTTGTCTGTTCTTCTAAACTTACAGAGAATGAAAAAATATGTTGGTTTCTCATGTGAGAATCCTTTTATAATTTTAAAAGGACAACTTTTTAACTAGTTGTGTTTCTTCCCTTATATTTATTAATATATAATGCAAATTATATATACTTGATTTCTCTTTATAGAGGTTTGATTTATAGAGGTTTGCCTTCATATAGTAATTCAATAATTATGGTAATGAATCTCAATAATGGACGATTATATTCTTTGAGCAAAATTTATGTCTGACTCAGACGGTGTAAAGTCTTTGCCACAAATCATGTAAAGTCTTTGCCTTAGAACTTCCCTTACAAAGTTCAAGCAATCAAATTCAAGTTCTACGATCAGCGTCGTGGTACTTTCTTCTTTCTTTTCTTTGATTTTCAACAACCTTTTCCTCATCTTGACATGTCTGTCGTAGAAAATTCATATCTTATTGTAAATACGTAAGAATCATGAACGGTGTGATTTTCTAGAAACTAGACTTCTCGATTTACAACATATCCAAAATTGAGAATTTAATACTTTCATGACCGTTCTAGATAATTTATTTATTTATTTTTTTCACGTTTTTTTTTTCACAATTTTTTTTTTTGCAAATGCCTACCCTTTATTCTGTCTTCCAAATCCAATTAGAATTCTGAAAGGACACACTTCTTTTAGAATATGGATAGCCCAAATTTTCACAATTTCACATCCAATTAGGATTTGGAGAGAATAAATTTGTATCATTTTACTGGAGTTCTACCAAAAAAAGTAATTACAATTACTTTGGAAGAATGACTCTCTCACCATCACTATTTGTCTATAAATAGACTCTCTCCTTCTATTTATTTTCATCATTGGTATTGACAGTTTTGATACTCCTTTTTGCATATCCTCTTGAGTTCATCAACATATGAGGTACAGTTTTTATAATATATATATATATATATATATATTATAATTTTTATTATTTCGTTTTTTTTTTTTTTTTTGCAAATGAAAATATTACTTTATATACAATAAACTTTTATTCTATTGGTCCAAGTCAAAGACTTTACACCGTCTGAGACAAAGACTTTACATGATTTATGGGAAAGAAAAGGCATTCCATAGTCTGAGCTAAAGATTTTACACCGTCTAAGGCAAAGACTTTACATGATTTGTGGCAAAGACTTTACACCGTCTAAGTCAGAGGCATTCCATAGTCCGAGCTAAAGACTTTACACCGTCTGAGGCAAAGACTTTACATGATTTGTGGCAAAGAAAAGGCATTCCATAGTCCGAGCTAAAGACTTTACACCATCTGAGGCAAAGACTTTACATGATTTGTGGCAAAGACTTTACACTGTCTGAGTCAGAGGCATTCCATAGTCCGAGCTAAAGACTTTACACCGTCTGAGGCAAAGACTTAACATGATTTGTGGCAAAGAAAAGGCATTCCATAGTTCGAGCTAAAGACTTTACACCATCTGAGGCAAAGACTTTACATGATTTGTGGCAAAGACTTTACACTGTCTGAGTCAGAGGCATTCCATAGTCCGAGCTAAAGACTTTACACCGTCTAAGGCAAAGACTTTACATGATTTTTGGCAAAGACTTTACACTGTCTGAGTTAGAGGCATTCCATAGTCCGAGATAAAGACTTTACACCGTCTAAGACAAAGACTTTACATGATTTGTGGCAAAGAAAAGGCATTCCATAGTCCGAGCTAAAGACTTTACACCGTCTAAGGCAAAGACTTTACATGATTTTTGGCAAAGACTTGACACTGTCTGAGTCAGAGGCATTCCATAGTCCGAGCTAAAGACTTTACACCGTCTGAGGCAAAGACTTTACATGATTTGTGGCAAAGACTTTACACTGTCTAAGTCAGAGGCATTCCATAGTCCGAGCTAAAGACTTTACACTGTCTAAGGCAAAGACTTTACATGATTTGTGGAAAAGACTTTACACCGTCTGAGTCAGACATAGATTTTGCTCAAAGAATATAATCGTCCATTATTGAGATTCATTACCATAATTATTGAATTACTAATTTAAGCGCTAACATTTTTTTTTTACAGATTGAATCATGATTTACTTTAGAGATTTGACTTTCTCTTCTTCAGAGTTGCGATACCTTTTGTGTTTCGATAATACAAGAGATATATCATTGTATGAGAGCACCAAGCCAGGATAGGCTCAATTTATCAGAAACCAATCTTCTTAACATATCCAAAATTTATAGTTCAAGTCCGGCAGGATAGTTCTAAGCAAACTTCAAAAATGAATTTCACATACAGAAGAGCTGACAGGTTCACATTTTCATGATCTTATTAAAAGAAAATATTTGTATCTTAGCGTAGAGAATCCAAAAAAAAAAACTATAACATGTACAATAATCACAGCTAATAACTTTATGGATTTGTACGAATATTTCTTTGAAGTCAATTTAAATTCTGTCTTGATTGGCCCTCTTTGATTCATATGTCATATATGACAATATACAAGAACATTGTGATGCTCAAATAACAGTGTTCCCCATTTCTTTTGAACTTATGAGACTAAAATTTAGGATGTAACTCATGGATTATGGTGGAGAGGGTCAAGAGAGACTATGAGTTCTTTGGATACTCATGCGATTGAACTCAGAATGTAATTCTAAGCGCTTACGTACCTCAGTGAAGAGGATCAAGTCATAACGTAGTTTTGAGAGTTTTTTTTTTTTGTCCTAACTTTTGCCTAGGCCGCCTCTTTCGAGATTTTCAACCTAGCGGACATTTTTTTTATGGGGTGACGTGCATAGTTTATACTCTTGCGGGCCAGGAGTAACATACAGTTTATACTCGTACCTTAAGGAGTGAGTTTCTTTTCTTCAAGGATAGTATCTCTTTATGAACTTTCCGTTAATGAAGCCAATGCGCAATCCTTCTGAGTCAACCAGTTTGTAAGCGCCACTTGAGTATACTTCTTGTACCACATATGGTCCATCCTATTTGGCGGAGAACTTTCTTCCAGACCGACGAGAATTAATAATGGGCCTTCTTACAACAAGAACTTGATCACCCACTTGGAAGCATCTAAGACGAACCTTCTTATTAAAAGATCGAGCTAGACGAGCTTGATAACATTACAGACTTTGTTGGGCTTCTAGTCTTTTTTCATCAAGAGCCTCCAATTCTTCAAGGCGCAACCGAGCATTTTCTTCATCAGTGAGCCCTTCTTGAATGGCAAGGCGCAATGACGGTATTTGACGTTCAAGTGGAAGAACTGCTTCAACTCCATAAACAAGAGAGTAGGGAGTCGCTTGTGTTGGCGTGCGATACGTAGTCCTATATGCCCAAAGAGCCTCTTCCATTCTTTCATGCCAATCTCTCTTAGACTTGGAAACAACTTTTTTCAACAAGTTGCAGAGTGTCTTGTTAAATGCTTCAGCGAGACCATTAGCAGCCGCATAATACATAGAGGAATTACGTTGCTTGAAGCCAAAAAGATCACATATCTTCATCATTAACTTGTTATCAAATGGCTTGCCATTATCTGTCAATATGTATCGAGGAATACCAAAACGGTAGATAATATTAACTCGAATGAAGTTGGCGACATTCTCTTTCTTTACTTCTCTAAGAGAAACAGCTTCTGCCCATTTTGAGAAGTAGTCAGTTGCAGCCAGGATGTACAGATGTCCACCAGAGGACTTAGGCAATGGTCCAACAACATCCAAACCCCAAGCTTCAAATGGCCATGAGGCAATAGTTGGGTCCAATACTTCTGGGGGTTGATGTATAAAATTCGCATGGAATTGGCAAGCTTTACATCTTCAGACGTAATCTAAGCAATCTTTCACCATGGTTTGCCAGTAATATCCCATCCTTTTTATGTGAAAATGAAGTTTTGGTCCAGACTGATGCGCTCCACATACTCCAGAATGCGCTTCTTGCATAGCTTGAATAGATTCATCTGCCCCCAAACATCGTAAAAGAACTCCATCGAACGATTGCCTGTAAAGTGTATTTTTATAATAAAGAAAACGAGGGGCTCGTCATCGGATTTTTGTTCTTCTTCGAAGGTTTTCTAGCAATATTCAATAACACAAGTAATCTATTATTGGTTGTCGCCAATCGTCAATTTCAGCTTCCGGAGTGGCGATAACTTGTTGAAATTCTTCTTCATGCTCATTTGGAGGTGGAGTTATCCATCTTTGGCAAACCACAACTTGTATTTCATCAGGAGATACTAATGCAGAAGCTAAAGCTGCCAATGCATCAACCTTTTTATTTTCCTTTCTTGGGACATGTTGAATAGTCACCTCTCCAAGCCACCCTATCATCTTTTGAGCGTAATTGCAGTATGGGATTAACTCAGGCTTCTTTACTTCATAATTACCCAAGACTTGATTGATCACCAACTTGGAATCCCCAAAACTTGTAGTTGCAATTGTTTCATATCAATGGCCATCTCAAGCCCAAGTAAGAGTGCTTGATATTCAGCAACATTATTGGAGCAGTTTTGTGTTAGAGTGAAGGAGTATGGCAAAACTTCTCCATGGGAAGTGACAAATACCACTCCAGCACCGGCTCCTTCACGATGTGCAGCACCATCAAAATACATCTTCCAAGGTGGCTGAATTTCTACTAGCATTGCGTCTTCATCAGGTAATTCATCAGATAACTCCCAATCATTCGGAATTGGATGATTGGCCAAGAAATCTGCTAGCACTTGTCCTTTCACTACCTTCTGAGATATATACACAATCTCAAATTGTTGAAACTGGAGGTACCACCTTGCTAGCCTATCACTTAAGACAGGCTTGGACATGACAAACTTGATAGGATTCGCTTTCGAGACAAGTTGTATAATATGAGCCTGGAAGTAATGCTTCATCTTCTGAATTGAGAACACGAGTGCCAGACATAACTTATCAATAGGTGAATACTTGATCTCGTTTTGTGTCATCATCCTACTTAAGTAATATAGGGCATTTTCTTTCCCTTCATCATTTTCTTGTGCGAGAAGTGCTCCTACTGACCTTTCTTGTGCTGCAATGTATAAAATCAATGGTTTTCCAGGTATAGGAGCTACAAGTACTGGAGGTTTCATTAGATAAGACTTTATGTTCTCAAAAGCATTGGTACAAGCTTGGTCCCATTCAAAAGGAACATCTTTCTTCATAAGGCGACTGAATGGTTGACATCTCCCAGCCAGATTTGAGATAAACCTCCTAAGATATGCTAATTTTCCTTGTAAGCTTTTCAACTCATGAATATTTTTTGGCTCAGACATCTTCAAAGTAGCATCTATCTTATCTTGATCAATCTCGATTCCTCGATGTCGAACAATAAAACCGAGAAACTTTCCCGAAGTAACTCCAAAGGCATATTTTAAAGGATTCATTTTGAGTTGGTATCTTCGAAGCCGTTCAAACACCATTCTCAGATCTTTCAAGTGGTCATCACTCTTCTTTGATTTTACTACTAAGTCATCGACATAACACTCAACATTTTTATGAAGCATGTCATCAAAAATATTCTGCATGGCTCGTTGATAAGTGGCTCCAGCATTTTTTAAACCAAAAGGCATCACTTTGTAGCAATATATACCTTTAGGAGAGCGAAATGCAGTAAGTTCTTCATCCTTTGGTGCCATGCGAATTTGATTGTATCCAAATGAACCATCCATGAAGGACATTGCCTCGTATCTAGTTGTAGCATCAATCATAAGCTCAGGGATTGGAAGAGGAAATTCATCCTTAGGGCATGCATTATTAAGATCTCTAAAGTCAACACAAATTCGTATTTGGCCATTCTTCTTTCTTACAGGTACAATGCTTGAAATACATGTAGGATATTTGACTTCACGAATAAAACCTGCTTCAATGAGCTTGTTAACTTCAGTTTCGATCAAAGGAACCAATTCAGGTCTAAAGCGACGTTGCGCTTGTTTAACAGGACGAGTACCTCGTTTTACAGCAAGACGATGAACTGCAACTTTAGGGTCTAACCCTGGCATCTCTTTGTAACTCCAAGCAAATACATCCCTAAATTCCATAAGCAGCTCAATATATTTCTTCTGTTCATCGTCATCCAGCGAAGCACTTACATATGTAGGCCTTATATCATCATCAACTCCAAGATTTACTTCCTTTAATGCATCAACAGTATTCTTTATCCCTTCCTCGAGTTCAGGTGGCACATCTTCAGCATCCTCATCTTCTTGAGGATCACCATCATTGAAAGATATGTGATGGCATGCATAAATATTAACAAATCCATCATCAATTTTTGCATATAGTAGAGTACTTTCTTCGTCACAAATTGTGATGTGATTTGATGATCCCACACTTTCTTCATCTTCATCTCGCTTCCTAGTATGAACTATGGTATGAGGTTTTGCTCTCAGAACATCTCCTCATAAAACTACAAGTTTTGTTTCTCCTCTTATTCTAGAAGGGATCAAACTGGGCCAATTCTTGGGTGAATTATGCTCCCGGGCATATACCCGTTCTTCCACTGTTCTATAATCTCCTTGGCGCTTGTATTTCTTCTTCATTGGTCCCAATCGATCAAATACTGAAATTTTTGGAGTTGATTCTATTAGTCGATCAGATGCAGAAACCTTAGGAGTCATGCCACTAAGTCGATCAAACACAGAAGGCTTTTTGTTGAACATCATCGATTCTTCCACAGGGGTAATATAGTTGATGCTCATCCTTTTTATAGAGATTCGGATTGGTGACAGTTGTTTGTAACCCAAGCTTTCGCGCGATTGCTTGACATCATACCCTTTCTCTATCATCATCCTTTGAGTTGGATTTAGGCCATGATTTGCCCTTTCAATAACTTCATTTGGAAGCTTCCCTACTTTAGAAGCTTCATTGGGATTGTATCCTGCTTTCACCAACAACTTATATGCATTCGGGTCAAAACCCTCATTTGTACGATTTTTAGGGAGTGATTCATGTGAATCATGATTCGATGGTCTGACAAATCCCTGTATTATTTTTGAAGGTGATTTGATCGCATCAATTTGTTTGATAGGGAATGTCAACTTACTACTCTGCAACTCAGAGGGTGGGATCTTGACTTTGTTTGTCTTTGGGACATAGTGAGAAACAGGAATCATTTTCTTACTTGAAGATGCCTCACTTATCTTAGGTACTTTACTCATATCTGAAAGCGTTTTATCCTTTTTCAATCATGACCCTCGCATTAGCAGGTGCTACATCAACCCTTTTTGTGATATCAGCAGGTATCACGTTATCAACTTTAACTTCTTTTGAATTCTTTAAGTAGAATTTTGCATCAGCAAAGTGCGCTTCCGTCTCGGTGAAAGGTTCATCATCAGTAACTACCTTCTTTTGAACCCCATCTTCAAAGTATTTGAAACATTGATGGTAGGTGGACGGTACTACTTTGTTCTCATGTATCCATGGTCTTCCTAACAAGATGTTATACGAGGTCTTTGAGTCAATAACATGCATCCATGCACTCGAACGCATATCCCCCATCGTTATATCTAATTTGACAGCACAAATGGCTCTCTGCCCCCCTTGGTTAAAACCTTGAATCATCAGACGACTTTCAGACAGTTCATTTATCGGTATTCCAAGTTCTTTCACAGTACGAATAGGGAGAATATTGACCCTAGATCCATCATCCACCATGATCCTATTTACTTTATGTCCACGCATAAAACCTACCATATATAAAGGACAATTATGCAACACTTCACCCAATAAAAGATCATCATTAGTGAATGTAAACTTCGCATCACAAGTGTCCACTTCTTTAGAGTGAGGCTTTATAGGGACTTCATGTGATGGAGGTAATGATGGAGATGAGCTTTCTACCATCGTCTCTTCTCTATCAATGTTACAACACGAGGCCTTGGTGTCACGATGAGAAATCTTTTCACGAAACCAACTTGGCAAGAATTCCTCTAATGTCACCGGAGGGCGTTGCTTTTGATAGTAATTTCCCTCGACTCTTGACTTCTTCACATTCTTCTTTACCCTTTGATTTTTAGGGGTAGGTGGATGACACCACTTTGTTCTTATCTTCGCTCTAGTCACTTGCTTATTTGGTTCTCTTTGCAAGCTCATTTTACGACGTCTTCATCGTGTCACTAAAATCCATCCTTCATCATCAGTATAAGCACCGCAAGATTGGTTTTCCTCTAGAGATTTATCTTCCCATATTACTTCATTCATCAAAGGAACAAGCGATGATACGTCAACATTTATTGGTTTGAAGTCACCAAATTTAATCATCTTTGATGGTGATGTGGCTAGGTCATCACCACTATCATGTATTTCGACAAAGTTGCAAAGAACTATGGGGTCAAGTGAACCAAAAGTGACAGAGACTTGATTTGAACTCTCCTTCTCATCTTCAAGCAATATCTTTCCTTCACGGGCCAAGTCCATAATCTTTTCCTTAAAGATAAAACACTTTTCAATAGGATGGCCCATCAAACGATGATATTTGCAGTAATTTGGATCATTAGTCCTCCCAGCCTCATCTGGACGCTTCATTTCAGGTAGCTCAAAGAGTTTTAACGCCAGAAGCTCTTCAAAAATTGCTGGAACATCTGAGTCCAAGAAAGGATACTCTTTTGCCTGCATTTCCTTCAAAGTCAGCTTTCTACCAGCGTTATTCTGAAAAGTTGTGGTCTTCACCCTTTGAATCTTGCTTAGATTTGTAGCCACTTTCAAAGGTACGACATTAACACTCATCGACTCCTTGTTTCCAAACTTAGGTGCCGATTTTCCCCCTTTCTTTACCTCCATTTTGTCTTTTCCCTTGCGAGGCCCATAAATAATTGGTCCATCAATCCCGCTTGTAGACATGCTCAACTCCATATCATGAGCACGTGTAGCTAGTTCCTCAAACGATTTGGGTTTAATACCCTGTAGGATATAACGAAGTCCCCAACGCATTCCTTGAATACACATTTCTATTCCGGAAGTTTCACTAAGCCTATCCTTACAATTGAGGCTTGTATTTCTCCATCGGTTGATGAGCTCAATGACGGGTTCATCTTCCCATTGACGTGTATTTGTGAGTTCAACCATGCTCACAGTACGCCTTGTGCTATAGAAGCGATTAAGAAATTCATGCTCAAGTTGTTCCTAACTATCAATAGAGCCTGCCTCGAGATCCGTATACCAGTCAAAAGCATTTCCTTGTAAGGAGAGCACAAATTGCTTGACCAGATAATCTCCATATGTTCCAGCGTTATTGCAGGTTTCAACAAAATGGGCAATGTGTTGTTTTGGATTTCCCTTTCCATTAAATTGTTGAAATTTTGGAGGTTGATAACCTGCAGGCATCTTCAAAACATCGATTCTTGAAGTGTATGGCTTTGCATATGTGAATGATGACTTTGAAGACACGTCATACTTATCTTTGATAGTTCCCATAATGAAGTCCTTCAGTTGATGAATGGGAATTCCTCCTTCAGCAGATACTTGCAGCTCATCACCCATATTTATTTGCTTTGTAACTGAATCTCCCTTTTTTTGTATCATCGGGCATTTTCCAGGTGCATGACTTGAGTCTCCCTCCATAACATTCTCAACTCTGTCCGTCAACTTGACAATTCGATTATCCTGATCTTGCATATATTTTGTTAGACCTTCAATTGCCTTCGTCAAACTCGCCAGTTGTTCTTCAACAGTTGAGGTGTTAGTCATCATCGCTTGGATGGCCGTTATGGATGATGGAGCAAAGCATGGATTTTCCCTCAAACTGAAATCTGTCTGAAACAAGTTACGTGGAGTGACTGAGGCAGATCTAGTGATCAAGACATCATCTTCATCTTGAATAGTGCAATTTCTCGTGTTAAAAGGACTAAGTCGAGCCAATGTCTTTTCAACAATATCAGCTATATTCTCTCCTTCTTCCAATTCATTCGGAAAGAATCTTGCCCCCTTTGAAGATGGAAGATCAAAAATAGGAACTGATTCGGACGACACTTGAAGTGCTTGTTGTCCTAGCAAGTTTGCTCTGTTCCTAGTGATGGGTCCCAAACTTCCCATAGTAGCATCCAGTATGTTTTCCACCTCAGAGGAAAACTTGGAATCAGTAGCCTTAGTAATAATAGTCCTGGAGTCAAACTTCTTAGATGCCATTTAAGTGTTCTTGAAGTTTGATGATCGAAGTGAAGAGATGAGAGGTAGATATTGTCCCACTGGGCGTGCCAAAATTTGTAAACAACAAATTTTCGAGTCGAGAAAAATAAATAATCAAGACCGGAAAATTGGAGTAACAAAGTGTAATATTTGATTTCAAAATATGATGCGGTTACAATCTCTATAATAATCCTCTGATTCTTCAAATAATATGAAACACGTTGAACTTGAATTTGAATGTGGTTTAGAGTCAAGGGCCTGAATAGCTTGAACTTGAATCTTCGTCTTCGAATTTGGATTTGAATTATTCGTCACGAACACTTGTATGGTTATGACGAACAGTAAAGATGAACAAGTAACTTGATCTTGATCTTGATCTTCTTCTTCGTTCTTGATCTTGAACTTGAATTTGATTGCTTGAACTTTGTAGCTTTGTAGAGAATTTGCGGTCTTTGATCCACGAGCTCTCTTCTTACTTCTTGTTCTTCCAAAAACCCCTTTTCAGAATAATGAGGACCCCTATTTATAGTTGTAGGGAGTGGTATGAGGGTGTGATTTGATTGGTTGGTTTGAACTGACCAATCAGATTTCTTTGTTGAAGAGTTTTAATTTGATTGGTCAGAACATGTCATATGGACACGTGGCATTATTTTAGTGGCTTATTTAATTTGACTTAGATTGCCACATAACTCTGACATGTGGCATGATTTTAGTGGCTTATTTAATTTGACCTGGATTGCCACCTAACTTTGACATGTGGCATGATTTTAGTGGCTTATTTAATTTGACTTGGATTGCCACCTAACTTTGACACATGGCATAATTCTAGTGGCTTATTTAATTTGACTTGGATTGCCACCTAACCTTGGCATGTGGCATGATTTTGGGCCTCTAGGATGAGATGATATTGGGCTTAACAAAGTGGAGTCATCTTTATAGCCCAAATCAATGGATTTAGGTTTTTAATTAAATCCACATTTATTGGGCTTAAATAATCGACCCAATTTTATTAATCCAAAATATTTATTTGGACTAATATATCTTAAATTTAATATAAATTGAACCATTCTACAAATTTATATTTAATAAATTGTAAATGATTACAATATACATCTAAATTCTCTTTATATGAATCAAGATTATCCCACATGGGTGACCCGATTCTCTCCTTCATTGAGAGAGAAAAAGCAAGAAGTAATATTTGTTGAGCAAGAGAGATCAAAGTGAAGAATCGAGCTCAGTTGAAAGTCTATTTCAAGAGTTCTTTGGTTTATCTAGAATATTTTGTAGCCTAATTTGCTTATTTTAGAAGCATGCTTGTTATGTATGTTTTCAAAGAAAACATCAGTACGTACATTGGGGTTAGAGTTAGATTGAAGGTGTTTTAACAATTACAATAAATGTAAATAATCAAGTGGTTCATCAATATTGTCTCTCATTGTCTTTGGTGAAGTTTCAAGAAAAATCCCATATGTTTATCAAAGTTTTTTTCTCTTAAACAATACGATTTTTGCAATGACCCTCGAGGTTATTTTTGAGTAAATGCAATCTTTTCATCGTTTAGAGTGTTCCTATAGCAACCCCGAGTCATTTATGACTTGCTAGCACTGATTGTTTGGTTGTCTGATTTTTTTTGTGATTTATGCCCATTTTTCTGTTTTAGATCTTTTGAAATTTGAAAAGTTGATTTTAATCAAAAAGTTAGCTAAACAACCTCATAACAAAATTTTAACGGTTCTATCAACTCCAAAATTATTATTTTAGGCTAGTAGCATGGTCGGCATGAGTCTCGAGTCTTTCAATGCAAGTTTGGACCATTAAACATTTTAGCCTTTGAAATTTGGTTAAGTTTGACCTTGGTCAATATTCTTGAAGAATGCGCTTAGAAAAAAAAATTGCTAGCGGCTAGCTCTAGAATATCAAGTTTTGTCTAGAATGACATTTCGTGCGCTTTCCGAGGCCTCTGGTCTAATCCTGAGTCACCTTGTGGAATTGGCTAAAAATAATACTTGGGTGTAGAACCCACTTTATGTCAAGATGACCTCGTATGAAAATTTTAAATGCGTCATAACATCCGAATGTCGAAATTGATGAGGTAGCATATCTCGTTTATGCACATGGGATTCCGAACAATCCCAAGCACCCCATTAGAGGCTTGGATTATGCCTAAATCTCATGTTGCAACAGTTGTTGGTGCAAGGGCGATTTTCCCATCACGTTCGCTGGATGGGTCAGCGTTTGCGGTGGCCTTGTGTAACCCAACCATGTTTGCGGTGTTGGATAGTTGGCTTCCGCATTCGCGGGAAGCCTTACACGTTCACATAGGTATGAGAACTTCCCCTCTGTGTTTACGGGTCAAGCTCCGCATTTGCGAAGTGCTGAGTCCCTTTTCTCTTGCGTTCGCGGAGGGAAAATCTCTCGTCTTTTATTTAAGACCAAAGAAGCGATCAGCTCACTTTGATTATTTTCATATTGTGATATCTCCATCAATACAAGTTTATTTTAGGTGATTCTAATCTTGGTATGTTTGGAATCATAATTCACTCATTTTCATCAGTTTTGGTCTACTTGGTTTTTTTGATTTGAAAGTCTCTCATCAATTCTGGTTGGATTTGGTTCGGGCTTGGAGTGATTTATTGATTGCACTTGGTTTGGAGTTCTCCCCTTGACGCTTGATTGGCACTTATCCTAAATCTAACTCATTCGCCTCCATTCATGGTTCAAGTTTGTATTCACTCTACCGGGTGCGATTCAATTCAATGCCTCAGTATTTTTAGCCTCGGTTCATATCCTGTGCCTTCTTCAGTCGTGGGTAGAGTCCACCGCCATATGTAGCCTTATTTCAAGTCCGTTGCTATCTATAATCTTGGTTCAAGTCCATTGTTACATTTAGCCTTGGTTCAAGTCGTTGACCACATACCTACTTGGTTCGAGTCCATAATTATCCTCAGCTTTGGTTTGCGTCCTCGGCTAATCCAATCCTGGTTAAAGTCCTTGATTTCTTCATCCTTGTTTTGGTTCAAGTCTCTATCTCCTGTTCAGATATGAGTAAAGTTTCAATCACTCAGTTGCTTCCATTTAATTTCGTAAAAGGTCGTAGTAGTCTTGAAAACTTCACTAGGTTCTCTTTATTGATTTAATCCCTTCTGTGCACCTGTTGTGCTTATAGGGGTCCGTTCAGGCTATACTTAAATTGTGCATGCGTGTACTCTCCAGGCTTATAGGGGCCTGATCAGATTTTTTTAGTTATACTCTCTTTCTTTGTGTGTTAGTACACCCGAGTGCATTTCAGTTAGATTTCCGCTCTTGTTTTGGTTGTGTTTTTAATTCTAGCATTTCATATAACTTTTACTTTTCCTGCTCAATCGGTATATGATGCCTACTAGGTACCTATTATTTTGGTACTCATACTACACTCTGCATCTATTTATGTGATGCAGGTTCGAGCACCAGCTATCAGCGTTGAGTTTGAGCCTGCAACAATCTGATTCAGAGGCGAGGGTGAGCACATGGCGTTCTAAATTTACCCGACTCCTTCTGTATATATTATGACTAGTCTTTTTCTTTTTGACACCAATTTTATTTTTTTTGTCCACTTTTGGGACTTGTATTCTCTTTGTAGTAACTTTGTACCTGTGCCTTCCTAGTTTTGGGAGGGATATTTTTATTGTATCTAGTTTTTGCTTTCTTTCGCTTATTCCTGTTATTCTATTATTTGTTTAAGGTTTTGGTTTAGTTTTCTACCCTTAATCCCATTAATTGTAGTTCCGGGATATGGATTGGCTTACCTACTGGTGGGTATAGTAGGTTTCATCATGACTCGAGAAATTGAATTGTGGCAAGTTGGTATCAAAGCCCAAGGTTCATCGATCTCACTTATATAGAGCTAACATCTAGTAGAGTCCTATAGACCAGTGCAGAGACGTCCACAACTTATCTTTTGGAAGCTATATGATGTCTTTAGGAATCCTTTTACTTTTGTATTGCTTTCGTGCAGTGTGTCTTATCAGGTTTATAAAATCTTACTTGTTCCATTCTTTTATAGGATGGCTCGCACTTATGGTAGAGCGACTGAGGGTGATGCATCTGGGCCCACAGATATTGCTCCAACTAGGGGTAGATCTCAACCCAGAGGTTGTGGTAAGGCTGCAACACCATCCTATGATAGAGAGTGGAATCCAGAGCCGTAGGCGGAGCCACTAATAGCTTCAGCTCATTACTAGCCGATAGGGTCGGCTAGCTATAGGCCCCGACCTTCAGGTTGCCATTACTCACCTTCTGACGATACTCAGGGGTATGCAATAGGCGGCTTCTCCAGCTCTAGCCCCATCTATGCCAGCATAGTAGGGTCAGCCTACACCAGCAGTTCTAGAGGTTCAGCTGCCACCGACACCTGCCGCCACCCAGCTGGATGATTTGGTTATTGTTATGCCATTATAGGAGCAGAAGATGATTGGGGTGTTTTTGTGACTATCACTGCTGAGGATTTTTGGGGTGATTGGGGAGGATGCCCATGAGTTCCTTACTACTTGCCAAGAGCGAATACCACCCTTATAATTGGTGGAGTCGCGAGGAGCCAACTTTACCATATATCAGCTCAATAGTCCAGCCCGATAGTCATGGCATTCCTACCTAGAGAACAAGCCAGCAGGGTCTCCACCAATGTCGTAGACAGAGTTTTTAGAGACCTTCTTTGCCAGTTTTATCCCTCAAAATGTCAGAGATTAGCTCCATGATCAGTTTTTGAGGTTAGAGCAGGACTTCATGACCGTATCAAAATACGAGGCCAGATTCCACAAGCTTTCTTTCCATACCACCATGATTCTACCAACTAAGGTGGAGAAAGCTCGGTGTTTTGTTATAGGATTAAGATTCCAGATGTAGATTGAGACTTAGTCCATGGTTTCAGTGGGCCATTTATTTCTAGATATTATGGACCATGCACATACACTTGAGTAGCTCTATTATGATGCTCAAAGGGACAACAACAAAAGGGCTCGATAGGAGGATAGCCATAATGGGTCCCATTTTAGTCCCAGAGACTCATATGATAAACCCCACTAGAGGTTCCAGCAGGATTAGTCTAGTCGCCCATTTTAGGCTTCTTTACATGCTTCAGAGGGTGACCACACTATCAGGGTGGTCTTAGTATAGGTCCGGGTAAGGTCCGAGGTAGTTCACAGTCGATTCTTCAGGTCATAGTGGTCGACCTCCACTTACGAGTGGACTTCCACAAGGAAGTGATGATTGTGGGGAGCTCAACCACTGGTCTAGAGAGTTTCCCCTCCCTAGGATGGTTGCATCAGTTCCATAGACAGCTAGACTCGCACTACCAGCAGCATCTTCGATTAGAAGCGGAGGCTGGGGTCAAGATCGATGGGGTGGTCTTCAGGATGCACAAGGAGGTCCTTGGGGAAATAGGTTGGGTGGAAGAGCTGGTACTCGAGGTAGAGGCGCCCAAGGCCACTTCTATGCTGCTCTAATGAGAGCGGAAGCTGAGGCATCAGATGATGTGATCACAAGTATTATTCTTTTATGCCATCAGCCCACCTCAGCTTTATTTGATCCAGGTTCTAGTTATTCATATGTATCTATATTTTGCGCTCCTTGGTTGAGTATTGTCCAGTTTTCTTAGAAGTTTTGTTATGTGTTTCGATATGGTAGGTTAGTCTTTAGTAGTGTATTTAGTTTTCAAATCCTATTTGGTGATTATTTAGGGGACGGACACCAGGGCTGACCCTATCTTACTTTATATATTAGATTTTGGCATGATGTTTATCATGGACTGGTTATCCCCTCACCGAGTGGTCTTAGATTCTATGCCAATATCGTTACCGTAGCCATGCCTGGTATTCCGCTGATGGTATGGCAGGGCTCTTATAGTCGCATACTGGTTGAGCCTATCTCTTTTATTCAGGCTTGGATGTTAGTGGCTACAGGGTGCTTAGCTTACCTTGCATGTGCAAGAGATGTTAGTTAGGAGGGTGTTACAGTTGATTCAGTTCCTATAGTTCTAGAGTATACAGATATAGTTCCTACAGACCTACCTGGCTATCCCTCGAATCGTGATATTGAATTTTCCATTTACTTGAAGCTGGTTACTCATCCTATTTCTATCCCACCATACTATATAGTGTCCACAGAGATCAAGGAGCTCAATGGTCAGCTTCAGGATCTCTGAGGTAAGGGATTCATTCGGTCTAGTGTATCGCCTTGGGGTGGTCCAATCCTATTTGTGAAGAAGAAAGACGGCTCTATGAAGATATGTGTTGATTACAAGAAGCTGAACAAGGTGACAGTGAGGAATCTTTACCCCATGTCTCATATTAATGACTTATTTGACCAGCTGTAGGGTGCTGTAGTGTTTTCCAAGATTGACTTAAGATCCAACTACAATCAGTTGAGGATTAAGGCAGCGGACATCCCTAAGACCGCATTTAGGATTCCCTACAACCATTATGAGTTCCTAGTGATGTCTTTTGGGTTGACTAATACCCCTTTCGCCTTTATGGACTTGATGATTTGTGTATTCAAACCATATCTTGATTTCTTTGTCATAGTCTTCATTGATGAAATATTGGTATACTCGTAGTGCTGGAGTGAGCATGAGTAATATTTGAGGATAGTGCAATATACTTTGCGAGATCAGTGACTTTATGCCAAGTTCTGAAAGTGTGAGCATTGTCTTAAGTTTTTAGCATTCTTGGGGCACGTGGTGTCCAAGGATGGAATTATAGTGGATCTGTCAAAGATTGAGGATATTCGTGATTGGTCTAGGGTAACCTTAGTGACTGAGATTCATAGCTTCATTGGACTAGCAGGATACTACATGCACTTTATTGAGGGAATCTTTATTGCAGCATCATCTTTGATTTAGTTGACTCACCAGGATGTTTCTTTTGAGTTGTCGGAGGAGTGTGAGACAACCTTTTTGAGCCTCAAGGAGTTGCTTTCCACTGCTCTATATTGACTCTTCCAGTTGAGGGTGAGGGATTCAAGGTATATTGTGATGCATTGCATATTGGTTTTAGTTTTGTGTTAATGTAGCGATGCCAGGTTATAGCTTATGCGTTTAGGCATCTTAAGTTGCATGAGTGCAACTACCCTACCTATGACTTGGATTTGGCGGTGGTAGTTTTTCATTTTTAAAATTTGGAGGCACTACCTGTGTGGAGTTTATGGTGAGATCTACACTGATCACATGAGCCTTCAATATACTATGAGTCAGATGAATCTTAATTCGAGGCAGGGAAATTGGATTGAGCTCCTGAAGGACTAAGACTCTCTATTCACCACCATCTAGGCAATACGAATATAGTAGCAGGCACCTTGAGTCAGAAGGCGGTGAGTATAGGTAGCCTATCCTTTCTGTCAATTATGGAGCGATCTTTGGCTTTGCATATCCAATCCTTAGCCAACAACATGATTCAATTGAATATTTTCATATTCCAAATGGGTGTTTGCCTATGTGGGAGCTCAGTCATCTTTGTTGGATTAGATTTCCAGTTGTTAGTTTGAGGATGAGGACTTGGCTACTCTTCGAGATCAAATTTTTGGAGGTGATACCGGTCAGGTTACCTTAGATTTAGATTGGGTGTTGATGTTTGATGGTTAAATGTCTATTTCAAGAGTTGCGGATTTGATTTAGATGATTCTTTATGAGGACATGATTCCATATATTCTATCCATCCAGGCACAACAAAGATGTGTCACAATTTTTAGATTACATTACTAGTAGAGTGACATGAAGAGAGATATAGTAGACTATGTGTCCAGTTGCTTATTTTATCAGCAGGTGAAGGCCGATCACTTGAGGCCTGGTGGCGAGCTTCAGAGATTACCCATTCCGTAGTAGAAGTTGGAGCATATCTGTCATGCCTCAAAAGGGTACCCTAGATGTGGCCGGCACTCAGAGACTATTTCTAATCCCCAAGCGAACCACTTGGCCTATTAACACATTCATTTAATCACATTCTATCAGTGGAAGACTTAACTTATCAAGAAAAATGAATCATAAGGAAAGGACAAAGGCCAACCATCTATCAAATACAATCAACAAAACTAGTATGAATGAAACTAGTCAAATCAACAATCTAGTCTATGAAGCCTCTATCAATAGTCTAAATGGGGCCAATAACAGGGTCATAGCTACCTTAAATCAAATGAAGGAAACTAAACTCTTAGTCTAGAAAGATAAATGTGGTATCCTTCGCAAGAAGGGAGGACTCACTGGCTGAATACAAATAGAACCTCAACGATGCGCCTGTTAATGATCTCTAGTACCGTCTCTTCATCATAAAATGATGTAGGCCCAAATGGATGTCAGTACATGGAATGTACGAGTATGTAATATGGCAGAATGAAATGTGCATAAGGTAGAATAAAATCAACTCAAGTAACTCAATCAAGGGTAAGGAACTCAATCAGGATATCAAAAAACTACAGGAAGACTAAGGTGTAGATAGATACCCATCATATACAATCTAATCCAATCCAATCAGAGTACTATCAAGAACTATATGGGAGTTTTTGTTATCCAACAACCATCACTTATGAGCCAGTGGTAGTACAACAAGCCGACATTATTGCCACGTCCGTTCAATACCTTGCGAGGGTAAGAATGAATTAACCAATCATGGATCCAAAACCAAGCCAGTCCTATCATGTCAGGACAATAAATTAGGAAGCATTCAACTTAACGGTTCAATCCTCTCTTACATTTGGCAATGTAGTTATTGGATTCGAGTTATTACTTACTCTTACCCAATTCGATGCTCGATACACCTCCCAAGACTCAAACTAAATCAATAAGTCGCAATTGGACTCTTATCAGTTCATCAGTTTAATCAAATCACTCTATTCATCCAATCAATTTCCCAATCATTCTCAATTATTTATTTATAAGAATTTTGGATAATCATTTAAGAAAACATCCAGTGGAGATCATTCACTTAGGTTCAACTGTGAAAATACTAAGGTCTATCAAGTTCATCAGCACTACCATCATGCTCACATCTCGATCACAGTCATGCATTCACAAATTCAAGACTCTAGACTCAATCCTTATACATCCACACTCAATATCTATCAATATGCTAGTAGGGTTTATGAAACAAGTAATTCTAATCATTTGTTCAAGGAACTAATTCGTAGAAAAACATGAATTTATTAATAATCAGTAAAATATGTAAAATTTAAGAAAACAATTCTCAATAAACACAACCATGAATACTAAATCTATTCACAATAAATCCATCACAATCATGGGCACATGGAGTAACAAGATCCATATTTTAGTTCAGCCTTACATACCTGGACTCGAAGAACAATCAAAATTTTGAAGACCCCCCTTAAAGAACTTGAACCCTTGCCCTCTTTCTCTTCTCCAATTCTTGCTCTGAAACAATCTAAGTATTAGTGAGAGCTTTTGGTGTAAACGGATACTGTTAAGGGACTCAAAATAGTCCCAAATATTCAAGGTTTTGACTTGGAAAGGGTGGGAAAATACAAGAATATCCTTCATAAAATTGACTATGGCTGTCAACGGGTTAGTTCTATGACTCGTAGAACCTCTATAGTTCGTAGAAACCCACTCATAAATTTGGACTTAGAAAAAGAAAAGGGGTCTACGATTCAGTGTCTACAAGTCATAGACACGACTCATCTTGGACGTTAATAAGACTCTAAGAAGACTGAGTCTCTGAAGTTTCTCTAAAGGTCATTATTATGACTCGTAGACTCTTCGAGTAGTTATCATCATCCCTTGTAGGAGTGAGATTTAAGTTCAAGATTTGGCTAAGTGTAAAGGGGTTCTGCGAGTCCCTTTCTACGACTTGTAGAAACCCTTACGAATCATAAGGTCGATCATAGGGAGGTTCTCATTACCTAACATTTCTCTCAGTGTAGGAAGGGTCTACGAATCATCCCTATGACTCGTAGAACTCTCTACGGGTCATAGAGAACACTTGTGGTCCACTGATTAGTTTATTTTTCTCAATTTTTCTCATGGTTCTCACACTCCGTCTAGGCTAGAATAAAATGAGGTGTTATAATATCTCCCCCTTGGGATCATTCGTTCTTGAATGAAGACCAAGCTAAGGGTTTACTTAAGGCATGAATTTAATCAATACTCAACTATTCAATCAATCAAATAATCACTAATTGGACTCAGAATATACATCAAATACTCAAAGTCAGAATGAATTTCCACTCAAAGATAGGAAAAGGAATATTAACATCGACATCATCATTAGGAGGCACAAATAGATGGGTTATTTATCTTTCATCACCTCTTTAGCTTCCCATGTAGCCTCTTCACAAACTAATTTCACCATAGAAATTTAACAGATGCTACCTTCTTGATTCTTAATTTACAAACTTGCCAATCAAGAATCTGAACCAGAATCTCTTCATAACTCAAACTCTCTTTCATTCCAATGCTCTCAGTCGGGACAACAAGTGAAGGATCTCCTAAACACTTCTTAACTATAGAGATGTAAAATATGGGATGAATAACTGCTAATTCTAGTGGAAATTCCAACTCATAGGCTACATTACCAACCCTCTTCACAGTTTGATAAGGACCAATGTAGCGGGGACTATGTTTCCGTTTCTTTCCAAATCTCATAACACCCTTCATGAGTGAAACTTTCAAGTATACCCAATCATTTACTTCAAACTCCAAATCCCTCCTCCTAACATCGGTGTTGGAGCGACTCTGAGTGGTCCTCAACTTTCCTTGAATGATCTTCACCTTTTCCATGGCATGGTGAACCAGGTCTGGCCGAATCAACTCAGCTTTGCTAACTTCAAAGAAACTAATTAGCGATCTACATCTCCTCCCATACAGGGCTTCATAAGGAGATATCTGAATACTCAAATGGAAGCTATTATTATATACAAACTCAATAAGAGGTAAATGATCATCCTAATTACCTTTGATGACACAGACTCTCAACATATCCTCCAAAGTCTTAATTGTATGCTCTGCCTGGCCGTTTGTCTGTGGGTGAAAAGAAGTACTAAGGTTCACTCTTGAACGCAAACCTTTTTCAAATAACTTCTAAAACTGAGCAGTGAATTGAGCTCTCCTATCTGAAATGATGGACAAAGGAACTCCATGTAGTCTAACAATCTCTCAACGATATAGACGATATAGTCTGGCATAATCCTTTGTAGTGTCTGCAGTCTTAACTGGCAAAAAATATGCTGACTTGGTCATCCTATCAACAATCACCCAAATAGATACATGGTGTCTTTAGGATCTAGGTAGACCTGTGATGAAGTCCATATTTATCATCTCCCACTTCCATTCTAGAATTTCTATATTCTAAACAACTCCACAAGGCCTTTGGATCTCAACTTTAACTTGTTGGTAGTTTGGGCACTTAGACACAAACTCTGTTATATCCCTCTTCATTCCACTCCACCAATATACTTTTCTAAAGTCATGGTACATCTTTGTAGAACTTGGATGGATGGAGTATCTAGAGTTATAGGTCTCTGCCATGATCTTCTCTCAAATACCTTCAACTTTTGGAATAAACAATCTTCGTTGATACCTCAACACTCCATCTCCCCCTTTGGCAAAAGCCATAACCTTCTACTTTTGAACATCATCTTTCAGTTGGAGGAGAATGAGAGCCTAATCTTGCCTTTTTTCACCTCTGCAACTAGAGATGATTCGGTCATATTCCAAGCGATAGTACCACCCTCACTTGAGTCAATAAGTTAAACTCCCAAATGTGCAAGCCTATGCACGTATTTATCCAATTCTTTTTTTTCCTCTTCTACATGGGCAGTGCTACCCATAGATAACCTGCTAAGAGCATCAATAATAATATTAGCTTTACTTGGATAGTAGAGAATGCTCATATCATAATCTTTGAGCAACTCAAGCCATATCTCTATCTCAAGTTCAACTCTTTCTGAGTAAACACATATTGTAGGCTCTTTTGAACTGTGAACACATCAACACGCATGCCATAAATATAGTGACACTAAATCTTGAGAGCAAACACTATTCCTGCCAACTCAAGGTCGTGAGTTGAGTAGATTTGAGCCCTAGGCCTTGGTTAGAGGTCGGTTGCATGTGCTAGTCCTATTTTTCTACTCTAGAGGGTAAGGTGCTTGTGGCTTCATTATTGTATGTGTTTTTTGGGTGCTAGTAATGGCATGCATTTCATTGGATCATTGTTGTCTCACGAATGTAGTTGACCTTTATTCATGCATTGGTTCTTGGCATTGATTTGAGAAAGTTGGGTTATAATCCAAACTATTTTATACTGATTTTAGAATAAGGGTCGTACTACCTTTACTACTATTATTTTTAGTAGACTAGAGGCATTGAGTGTGCGTTCATTTTATCATATTGGTTTTAGGTATTGAGGATGCGCTCATTTTATGATTTTGGTTTTATTGGAGAGAGTTCCCGATCCTTTCTATATTGAATGACTATTTATCTCCAGTCACCCTGACAAATTAGATTTTTGATGATCGGACATACAGATTGATACATATCTATATTGATCTAAGACCTGGATCGGGACTAGGCACCATATAGGGGCATTCTCGAGCCCCCATGGCAAACCTAAAGAGGCGCATGGGTCCTAATTCCTGGTTAGGATTGGAAGTAGGTGTATATATCTTGTTATAAGGCACTTGGCACTGATGGAACTACTGGTTTTATTGTATGACTCTCATTCATATATGCATCGCCTATCACCAATATACTTGTTTACACTTGTTAGTACTATGGGATGTCATATGGGTTTACCTTTTTGTGAGTGAACCTTCTGGGCACACAGGGGCTCAGGAGGTACTGTCTGACTATTTGTGAAATTGTGGTTGTATAAAGGGTGGTCTCTTTTTTTATGGTAGTTATTGCTCTTGTTCTTATGTACTTAACCTTTTTGTGTAGGGATTTAGTTGATGTGCTCCTTTGGGTCTTTATCTGATATTTGTGTTTACTTCTATTAATAGGTTGTCACTTAGTTTTCCTCCTTCATAGTGTGTTGTCGTGTTTAGGTTATGGGCTAGTGCCATCAGGTACGTTCTTTGTTTCCTTGCTTGTTCCCTATCTTCTCCCTTTCTTGTATCAAATGTTTCTTATTATAGGCTTCCGTAGTATTCTTGTTAGTTACTTGTGATATATATTCCTTGCTTACATGTTCTTTACGCTTACTTTATCTTTGGAGCTCATTCGGTCGATGCCTACTAAGTGTCACTTGTTGGTACTCATACTACACTTCTACACCCTGCAGATCATAGTACGGGTTTTTACTACTGATTTGAATATCATACGAAGTAGGTCTTGGATTGCAGAGACTTGGGTGAGCTCTTGGCATTCAGAGTTGCCTATCTCCCTCTTTTTTGATTTGGACTAGTCTTTATTTTATATTTGGAGACAGTGACACTATTATTGTATTTGTATAAACCTTGTGCATCCTTATTTAGTCTAGTGGCTCGACTACCGGCTAATATCAGGTCTTAAGGGTTATCTACTTGTATTATTATTATTATTATTATTATTATTATTGTTGTTGTTGTTTGTTGTTGTTGTTAAAGAAATTCAAACTTTGAAAGTTATACTAAATCAAAAAGAAATAAAAATTGATAAAGAACCTATAAGTAAAACCTTAGATATCATAGGATCCCATATTTCTAAAATAAAAATATCTGAAGAATATGGAGGAAACAATTTAAAATGATAAGCTCCGACTCAGAAAATTCTGAAATAGATAATCTTAAAATAAATATAAAAGAGACCAAGTTGAAAACTGAAAGTGATATGATAAACTTAAAAATGGATATTACCAAACCAGAAGAAGTAGATTTTAATCCTAATATTACTGAACTTCCTACTAGGGCTGAAACTAGCCGAATAAGTTTTAATAAACCCACTAGGGCTTATGCAGGAATCAATTCTGCTGTAAGAGCAAGAGACACTCATACACCCATAGGATCAATGAAAAGTGAAGCGATTAATTCATTGGAATATATCTAGATTTAGATTGTATCAATAATACTGAAGAAGCTATAGATAAATGGGAAACTTCCTTAAGGATAGTAGTAACAGTAAACAAAATGGATTATGACACGACTAAACACTTTATAGAACGAAGTTTATTAAATAGTGTGCTAAGATTTTGGCAAAATTTAAATGATGCCACTAGAAATAATATTTTCGGTACCGAAGATAATATTGCTATTTAATTACAAGGGCTATAGAAGTTATAAGATTAGAATTTATCGGAGAAGGTAATATTTTAAAAGACCCTGCAACGATTAAAAAATATGAAATTGCTTTGTTACGATTATAATTATGTGATATGTGTGAAATAGATAAATATGTTTGTGTTTTCCAAGATTATTATTACTATATTTATAACAGAGTAAAAAATATGGAAATGTATCTGCCTCTATTTTTCACAAAGATACCAGTCTTGGGGAAAAAAGTTAATAGATACTTATAATCCTGGTACAGCTGATACTTTAGGCAAAAGAATAACTTATTTAAAGGATAAGCTAAGCACATGGTGTGCTGATGTCATACTGGCTAAAACAACAAAAGAATTAAGAAAGAAAATAAGTCATGTTGTGATAATTCTAAAATGCCTAAAATTAATCAATATATTTCCCAGATAATGTCCAAAATTGGACAATGCAGTAATTCGTATGATATTGTTAATAGCCTGATAAAAGTGCAAAAGGATGATAATACTTCAACAACTAGGAAGGTGCAAGATAAGTATGAAAAAAATATCTTTCAGACCCCAATTGCCTCAAAAAGGAATTACCTTGGGATCTATGAAAACAAAATTCGATAAGTTACTTACTCCAACAGGAGATCAAAAACAGATGATGAGAGATTTATTTTCTCTCAAAACTATCCCTAACAAATATATTGATTTTACGGGGATATATCATCGAATAAATTACCTGCAATATTCCTCGCCACAAGAAATTATATATTGGTATGACTTTGGAGCAGTTAATTTAATTTATCTTATTTCTCTGAATTTCCCTGAAATAAGCCAATTACCCTCTTGGGTACAAGACGGAGTAAAAGATTGTTACCTAAATAACCCCACAATCACCGTAAAAGATATTTTGGTCCTAAAATTTATTTCTGCCGGATCAGATTTTTACAAGGATGAACGATATCAAGCCTACTATTTCATGCAAATTTGAAAGGCTGAAGATTTTATTATTATTATTATTATTGTTGTTGTTATTGTTGTTATTATTATTATTATTATTATTATTATTATTATTATTGTTGTTGTTGTTGTTGTTGTTGTTGTTAATATTGTTATTATTATTATAATAATATTAATTATTATTATTATAATAATAATAATAATTATTATTATTAATGTTATAATAATTATTATTGTTATTATTATTATTGTTATTATTATTATTATTATTGTTATTATTATTATTGTTATTGTTATTGTTATTGTTGTTGTTGTTGATGTTATTATTATTATTATTATTATTATTATTATTATTATTATTATTATTATTGTTATTGTTATTATTGTTATTGTTATTATTATTATTGTTGTTATTATTATTATTATTATTATTATTATTGTTATTATTATTATTATTATTATTGTTGTTGTTGTTGTTGTTGTTGTTGTTGTTGTTATTATTATTATTATTATTATTATTATTATTATTGTTATTATTATTATTGTTATTATTATTATTGTTATTAATATTATTTTTATTATTGTTATTCTAATTATTATTCTTATTGTTATTATTGTTATTGTTATTGTTATTATTATTGTGGTTATTATTATTATTATTGTTATTGTTATTTTTATTATTATTATTGTTATTATTGTTGTTATTATTATTGTTATTATTGTTGTTGTTATTGTTATTGTTATTATTATTGTTGTTATTATTATATTTATTGTTATTGTTATTATTATTGTTGTTATTATTATTGTTATTATTATTGTTGTTATTATTGTTATTATTAGTAGGATCGGGTTCGCGGACTTAGGGACAATCTATTTTAGATGGTACCCCGAGTGTTGCACTTTGTGGTATAAGTGTTCAGTTTAAGATCAGGCGCATTCCATCTCATGCTTATGTAGGCCAGACAAAGGACAAGGCTCTAGGTATTAATCAGATTTGTGCAAATTTTGTTTGTAGGACCTTTCTTTTTTTGTAGTGCTTGGATGTTAGGGTCTTTGTACCCATCTATGATTACTTAGCTCATTACATTCATTTTACGATTCCTGTAATTACTTTACTTGAACTTATGTGGGGGTGCTTACTTGGCCTGATTACTTTCCAATTGTTTGCTATGACAACTTTAACTAAAACTATGTGTATATGTTTATCTTTCCTAGGTGATTTCTTTTAGTAGTGGAACATATTAGTGTTACTATTATGTTGCGGTAGTGGTAGATTTATACCTTGTGGATTTTCATCTTAGCTTATTACCCCGGTGGATTTTGATTTAGCCATTCTCAAGTTTTCTTGGGTTGGTTCTTTCTCCTTCATAATTTACCCCTAGTGTGCTTAGCTGGTGTGAGGTTGCTGCCGAGAAAAGGGTGTGTCAGTAGTTATAGCCTTTGTGGTCTACTATAGATCTCGTTCATCGATTATTTCTTTGTTTGATTTTCCATTCTAAGTTCCTAGGGTGGCGAAGTTAAGGTCTATTCCTTCTATTTGGCTGGGTTGTCTCCTTATGGTAAGTTTGATGGTTATGTTATCGGTTTAGCTGGTTGTGTGATGTGGTGTCAAATGACTCTGTTAGAGTTGGGAAGATTGGGAATGAATTGTCTATGGTTATTCTAAGTGTGGTGATGTTTTAGCTTGAAGTGTTAGGTAAAAAAGTGTTCTATTGGGTTCATGGAGATGGTGGTTTTCTTATTCTTGTGACCGACCAAATGTTAGAGGGAAGGGGTGACTGTGGAACTAGCGTGTTCATATTGATGAATTATGGTTTATCATATTTGCCTTGGTGTTCTCTTATGACTCATGCACTTCTAGGTGGTTAGTCTATACATTTTGGAAATTTCATTCACAGGCTTGTTTTAACTTACAGCTAGGACAACTTTCAATCTCGGTGATTTCTTGTTGTGCCTTAGTTCTACCGGTAAACTTCAGCGGGTGTGTCAATGGTTCAAAGATTCCGATTGCTTCTGTTGTGGTGTGCTTTGACTAATTCCAACCTTAACTTCCATGGGCGAATGGAATTTCTCTTAGAAGGCTCAACCTCAAGATGGGGTCAAAGTAGTTCGTGGAATTATCTCCTAATTTCTTGTCCTGGGTGCGAGGTTTGTGTTTGTCATTATGGTTAGCTGGCAGAGTTCCTTGTGGTGTTCCTTGCGGTGGTTTAGTTTTGATTATGGTCACCCTTGAAAAAGGGGTTTATATGCTTGTTCTCTACCTACTGGCTTAGTTTTAGTTGGATTATGGTGGCTTACTTAGATTTTCACTTGTGGAGGGGTACATGGACTTATCGAATCAATTTTTATTGGTTTTGGGTTAGATTCTTATATTGGTCCATCTTTCTAAAAGTTCCATTGGCAGTAAAGTGACATTGGAGTTGGTCTTGATGCAGTTTTTCCACCCGTGGATTTGGTTGTCCCTTGGAGCAGTGTGTTCCATTTTGAAAGATAGATTTCAGACTCAAGTTATTGGTTTTTAGATTCATTGGGTTAGAAATTTGGGTTGGTGCCCTAGGTTGAGTTGCTTATTTTGAGTTCTTTCCATCATCGATGTCCAAGTGGTGCTTGATTTCCCTTCGTGGTTTTGGAGTTCTTGGTCAAAACTGTAGGAAGATGACCTCACAACAAAATTTGGATGATTCCATCAGCTCTAGAATAGAAAAATTAGGCTAGTAGCATGGTCGTCATGAGTATCGATGTAATCAATGTGAGTTTAAGGCCATTCGACGCTTTAGACTTTGAATTTTGTTAAAACTTTTGGTAAACACGCTCGGATTGAAATTCTGTCTGCGGGGTAGCTCTGAAATGTTGAGTTTGGTCTAGCATGACTTTTCATGCGTGTCCCGAGGCTCTTAGTTTTATTTCGAGCCCTTTTGTGGATTTGGGTTTAGTTTGGTGCTTGGGTGTGTGACACACTTTTCCTCGAAATGACCTCTATTTGAAATTTTGACTGTGTCATTGAGTTCAAAACATCAAATAATATGGGGTAGCATAGTCCGTTTGTGCGCACATGATTTCAAATGAATCTCGAGCACTGTTGCCACCAAAGCACACACAAGTGTACGTGGTTTTACAAATTATATAGTGGCTCCTTTCATAATCGGATTGTCGAACCCAAAAGACTTTAATCAGACTTAAGTAACATTTCCAATTAACTAAATTCTTCACGCGTGTTGCAAAAAGTTGATTTCAATTATATTGTCTACTAAGTTATTAAAACTACTATTAAGAAACAATTAAGAAATTCGGTGAGTTGTGATTAAATGAGTAAATAATTCCAGGGTTGTAGCACTTGCAAATTTAAGGTCTAATATACATTACTATGGAATTTAATGGGTCTTTCAATTGCTTATTTACAGGGTTAATTTTATAATTATGGTCTCTAAACCTGTAATTGCCTTCCTAAGTTGACAGCCTAACTACATTTTTGAGAGACGATAGGCATGAACCAACACAGATGCTTTAATCCTGTCATCCTATCTAATAACTAAGTATGTTGTATAGGTATGTGTCACGGGCATCCTATACACGAATTATCATAGGCAATTCTAGAACAAACACACTCCTTATATTTTAGTGTTCTATCCTCTTTCCTCTATCGAGTTTTGGTTAGATAACTAATGTATTTTAATGTTTATCAGGCATTACAATAGTATAAATTAGAATATACGAGCAATTATATTGAAGACACCATTTTCAACCAAAGCAAACTATATTAAAACCTTCATCTTGTGGCTATAACTCTAGAACTAGGGATTTAGCCACTCCTAATATTTGAAAGAATCCAAAACATAATTAACAACATGAAAAACCTACTTACAAATGAAAGAGACGAAGAAATAAAACCCTAGGAGATTTCTCCTTTCGTCTTCCTCCATCAAAACGCCCAATAAAAACTGAATGTCTTAAAATAAAATACAAGTGGACTCTATATTGCCTCGAAAAATGCAATAGTTCAACCCCTGTAGTGAAGTCCATGATGCGGAGATGTTTCTACATAGTGTAATTTTTGCATTTTCTTCTTCGGCAGATTTTCTTTTACCTAGAACCAGGTCCGCGTTGCGGACTTGGCGCATACTTCTCTGTTTAGCTAAATAAATTCCATGTGTTGGAATTAAATGGTTGGAGCTAATTGTGCTACGTGGACACTCTTTAGCATGGTGTATTTCCTTCATATTTGTTCCCAACTTCTCCTTTAAGCTCTACTTTCAATCCAAATCATCTTTTGAATGTCCATTCTTTCTCATTAAGCCCTGGAACTACCTAATCATGTTGGTTATCTACATTCACATACAAGTATTCTAAAAATGAATTGAACTATATGAATTTTCTCTCAAACTCTACCATGAACATGGGTTATTTTGGCTATTAAATGCATAGATGCACCCAAGATCACCACCTCACACTAATAGTTTTGTTCTTCCTCGAGCAAACTCTCAATTCTATGCGCACAAAAACACTCATCATGCATGTAAATCAGTCCTACCAAACCGCAAGGATTTCATAAATAGTTTACTTTCATAGCACGTTGACTTCATTCAAGCATTCAACCAACCCAAAATGACCTAACCTCCAGAGTTGAATCACACATGCATCAAACTCGCATGAATTGCTAAATCAAAACTCATTTAAGATGACCATTCTTCTACTAACAAGTGCCCTCACAAAGAAAGCATTATCCATATACTCTCACAGTTATATCCGATGCCAACAACAATGTGTATTAAGCAAAATTCTCTCATTCTATCAAATGAAGTCATATTTACTCGAGATAAACCATATGCTTTCCCTTAGTGTCTATGCAGCTCAATTAAGGTAGCTAAGACTTAAGAATTACTTAGGACTTTTTTAGGTTGTAATGTAGGCTAGGGGACGGGTAGGTATTAATCTGAACATGTATAGTGACCAGGTTCCCAAGCACTTTTAATACACTAAATTTATTCATTCCATGCAAGTTCTTCGTAACCTCATTCTCACCACTTTATTCTTTCTCTAGCTTACCCTTTCTCTTTTCAGCTCACTTATATGTGTAGGGAATGTCTTCTTATTCTTACTCTTTTTTCTCTTTTTTTTGCATAACCACAATGTAGTTGGCTTTATTTTACCTTTCAAAATGCTTTTCTTCCATAACATAAGATTTTATTTCATTTTTTTTTTGCACTGATGGTTTTACTTTTCGTAACACAAGGTTGTAACGCCCCCTAATTACTTTCGCTTATTCTTGCCTAAAGCACTTAGGCTTTTTGGATCAAAATTATGGTCTAAGAAAAACATTGAAATAGGCTTCAAACAAGGCTACCAAAGAATCAAGTCAAAAGCTCAAAAGGGATAACAATGGCATTGCATCACGGTGGGTTTTCACAATTAGTTATTTTGAACTGAGACTACCAAAGAAATGCCTAGACCCTTTTCCTAATTCTAAACTTCATTTTTTTTCTCTACACAAATACTCTAGGCAAGTTCTAGCAATCAAGAGTAACAAGAACTGCACAAAATCAACCTCTCACACACATAACACATGCTTAATTTAAGAATGACAACTTTCATGATATTTCAACCCAATCAATAACATGGATTCTAAATTAAGCTTACATTTTCAAAGTCTAACAAATAGCTATAGGTGTCTTGACTCAATCAATGCTTTCTTTGATTACATATTTTTCAACTCATTTTCTAGCTATTTATGCAATCATGTGGTTTAGCAAAACACTTCACGTACACATTACCACAATGACACTAAAGAAATAAAATATCATATATAAATAACATTTTTTATATGGTTCAAGGGGACTATCCATGGACAAATATCCGAAACCAAATGCCGTGAAACTCAAAATAAAACATCTAAACAATTCAACTAAGATAAAAATATCTAAAGAAGTTCCACAAAATAACACATATGTAGAATAAGAAACACTCAATCCCCCACCCCACACTTAAAGAATTGACACTGCCCTTAGTGTCACACACATAAACATCCAAAATAAGTGAGGTAGGAGATTGCCTGCCTACTCGTTCATATCTCCTGCAGTAGCCGGATCGGCAACACCCAATAAGGTGAAATCCAGTGCCCCAGAATCCGATTCAATAGCTGAACCTGCCCTCTTTTTGTCCTCATTAGTGGGGACATCATCTCACTAGGCTCATAAAAAACTGGCCCAAGTCCTAGTTCAGCTAAAGCATACTCATTGAGTGGATATTGGTTTTCCACCTTATGTAGCTCCTCTTTCGACGAAGCATGATCACTAGTGCGATGTCGGAGCATTTCTAGACCAAACATGCGGGTTGTGATCAGTCATTGTGCTTCACGCACTCCAATGAAGTGAGGATTGGTCTATAAAGGGTGTTTGACCCCTTAATCTTGGTAACATCATAAGCTTTAGAAGTAAGAGGGGTTCATATAATCATGTGTGTCCTCCGAGACCCCATCCTTGTGGTATAACTCAGTGATTAGGCCTCCAAAGGCATAGCCTCGGCCGCGCTGAACTCTGTAATTACGGATAATCGACTTTATCACAACACCTACATTAATCTCCATACCCTTCATAAGGCCATATAACAAACACACTCTATCCCTTATCAAATCAGAGTAGTGTAGGCCTAGGATAAGGCTATGCATCATAATACTCACCCATACATGAGCTATGGGCATACGAGAGATCTTGATGGTAACCCCGGTGCCCTTGACGGACCTACTTTTCTATTAATTTAGGACCGCCTAAGGTATGGCGAATATCTTGGTAAGGCAGGTGAATATTGAGCTCTATCAAAGGGGTAGTAGGAAACTACGGAGTTCCCAATATTCATTTGTGTCCATAGGAGACAATAGAACATCAACTCCCCGCATTGTGATATAATGAGTGCGAGTATTCGATTGGTAGTTGGCATAAAATTACCTTACCATATGCAAGTTGCACGACTTTGGTTCAGGGAATAAAAAAACTCATGTTGAGCTGCATTAATCTCCTCATGATCTATGGGTACTCTCTAGTCAAGCTCTCTTCATCTATAGGCACATCAGAAATATAGCAAGATTTGATATGCTTTTTCTACCAATTATTTCTTGCTTGATTTACCGCCATCAAACCAAACCTTTGAGATTGATCTCATAGCATAGATGGTGCAGGTGGTATGGAGGGCACACCTTTTTCCCTCTTTCTGCTACTATAAGCTATTGGTTGATGTACCGTGTATTTACTGTAGTTTTAATGCTTTGAAACTTAAGAATGTGTATGTATTTTAAGCATGTGTTGGCATGTTTGGTGTTGGTTGGGCATATTTTGCAGGAAACTAAGTTAGAGAATTGGTTGAAGAATCATAGCGCTAAAGGAAGGCAATTTTTGAGGTCTATGGGCTCAGGCTATGACTCGTCATTGTATATATATGTCGTAGGTGTTAGTTTCCAAATCAGAAGTAAAGGAAGGAAGGAAAAGTAAAGGAAGGGAGCACGTTATATAACTCGTCTATATTTCAACAAGGCATAGAATTTAGTCGTGGCTAGAAGTTGCAAGTGGTGAAAGAAGGACAGTGTCTATGGCCCCAATTGAAGAGTCATCCTCAAGATAACGATATATAGTGGTCGTGTAGAAGAAGAATTCATCAGTGCAAGTGTGAAAGAGTACGAGTTGGGTCTACAGCTCATCTGAAAGCTTACGACCCATAGAAATGAGCCATAGACCCAATACGAATTTTAGTCTCCTATGGCTTCTAAATACATATTTATTTAGGAAAGTTAGTCTATAAATACACTTCTTAGGTTCAGATTTTTGTATGTATATTTTTGGTTTGAGAATATAGCTTAAACTACTCTTGAGCTTTTATTCTCGAATTTGGGTTTTTTTAGTTGATTTTTACGTTCGTATTTTATTGAAGATTTTTGAGCTTTCATACTTCTCATTGTAAGTTTATGATTTCTTTTGACTTGAATACTATTAAGTGTGAACACGTAGTTATGAGTAGCTAATTCTACAACTAGGATTGTGGGAACCATGAAGAATTAACGACGTAAAACTTAATAAAAAATAATTCTTGAATAGTGTGCATGCATGTATTATTTTTCCCTTCGGTTTGATTGCTTTTTAATGGTGGCCAATGTTAGAACTCGTCTTATCCTTACTTGCGGGATCAAGGAGGTAATGGATGGGAAAAGGGATTAAACAATGAGATTTAGGACTAATCATCCTCATCTAATTAGCCATAACTGATCAAGGAATAGCTAAATTTGGAATCATTGGTAAGGGTTAGTAAAGAATACACTCGTAGACTATTCAAGTTTCATAGTGAAATTTACCTATTTGCCGGATCAAGAACTTAGGTTAAATTAACTTACCAATTCTACATGTAACACACTATGAAAGAAATACTAGTAAAAAGGATCTACTTAGTTAAGGATTCATGGGGAACACATAAGACCCTAGTTTCACTTCTTACTTATTTAAACCACATTAAACCGTACTTTCATTCGTTGACGTTTGCTATTTGATTTATTGATTAGTTTATAAAAATTTCCCCTTTGTTTTCTCTTTTTATGAAAATAACTTGATTGCTAAAGCAAATAATAAACAATTGGTCTAAATTCTAAACCATATTCCTTGTGGTATCGACCCTAACCTTCGTTAGGTTATATATTTGATAAACGATCGCTTTATGCTTCTTAAGGGAGGTGTAATTTGAGCGTAACAAATTTTGGCGCCGTTGCCAGCGAATTTGGCTTTTAGATTAAAATTAATTTTATTATTTGATTGGTAGTCATTATTTCCTTATTTTATCGTTACTTTTCTTTTTATTTGTGTTGAAACAGGTTTTGATTCCTAGTGCATGCCAAATAAGAGAAGTCAAGGCATTCCCTTGATTCCATTCAATCCCGAAATTGAAAGAGCATTACATAGGATGGAAAACAACAACAATAATAATGAAGGATACGAACTTTGGAATGGCGCGGAACATCTTGGATAGAAAAATGACAATGCACCACAACACCCTCCATAACATCAACCGTAGAATGTCCTTAATAACCCACAAGTAGAAAGGCAACGTCCTCCACCTAGACAATGCCTTGAATTTGGCATATGGAACAATTATGGGGTCCATCCTAATGCTGTCGGAACTACGAGTGTGATTGTGTTACCTCAATTGCCGCCAGGAACTAAGTTTAGCTCACTAGTGGGCTGATTCAAATACTTCATAGTAGAGGACTATTTTCAAGATTTCCATCCGAAGATCCATACATTCATATCCAGAATGTGGCATACATTTTTCAATGCAGAGTTGGCGACCCAGGCCTTAATATAGATATCATTGGATTGCGAGTTTTCCATTATCACCTATTGGCGAACCTTCAATTTAGTTGTCCAAACTCTCTTATAATTGTATCACAACTTGGGATGAATTACACCTAGCATTCATGGAGAAATATTCCCCATTATCTAAGAAGTTAAAACTAACTGACAGAATCAAAATTTTCCAACAGTTGCCCGAAGAGTTAATTTGTGGAGCTTGGGAGAGATTTGTAAAGTATCTACGAAGCTTTCCAAATCATAGGATACCGGATGAGTAACTTCTTGAGCTATTATACTATGTACTTGATGATAATGGAAAGGCTGTAGCCGGCATCATCACTAGTGGAGCATTTTTGGCTAACACTTTCCAAGAGGCTGTAGAAAGACTTTATTGTGTTACGAAGACCAACAGATCTTGGAGCACTAAGGACACTAAAACTTTAAAAAGTTCTTTTTTGTTCTCACAAATCATAATCCCAACTTACAAAATGAAGAGATATTTCAAAAGTTTGCTCAATTAAAGACTGACATCAGGTTGGTAGTCAAAATCATGAGATAAGTGAAAGTTAATGCAATTGACCATCAAAATAGGGCACCAAGTTATGACGATTATGGATATGAGGAAGATGCCTATTATGTGAATGATCAAGTGGGGGGTTTCCAGACCAATGCCCAAGCATCCAATCAGGATTCTTGGCACCAAGTTCAAGGAAATCAAGGTCGGAACTATAACAACTTAAATTAAGAGGGCTATTACAACCACGTCAATAATTACAATCATGATGGAAACTATAATCGCGAGAACAATTACAAGTGAAATAGATATAATAATTGTAAGCGTGGGCAAGACAGAGAATGTGATTGGAGAAGGAGAGACAACAACAATAGTGGTGCATACATCCTTCTCAAAAATTGAGATAGGGGATCTGTACTTGCAAGAATCGAAGACATGATGGCTAAGATGATGAAAAAGTATGATGCAATAGCAGATAATCTTAAGGAGATATTCAATTATCTTTCCGAAATGAATCAATGAGCTGAATAACATTCTATATCCATAAAGCTTATTAAAGAACAATTGGGGCTAATTTCGTCGTCTTTGAACCCATGCCAAAAAGGAACTCTCCCAAGTAATATAATTCAAAATCCAAGGAATGAAGGGAAATGCATGGCGATGACCACCCGAAGTGACATTCAAATAGTTGATACACCTATGCTAGAACTTGACGATGATGTACACAACATAGTTATCAGTGAGGATAAAACCAAAAGCAAAATTGAGAAGGAGGAAATAGGCAAAGGTCCAAGCATCGAAAGGAGATGCAAAGCGTGATGAGAAAGTATGCAATACAAAAGACGCTGATCCAATTCCAATTCCAATGCCAAGACCTCCTCCTTCTTTTTTGCAAAAATTAAAGAAAAAGGCTGAAGATCGAAAGTTCCTTAAAGTTTATTTCCATATTGAAATAACTTTCAATGAATGTTCCCTTGTTAGAGGCACTCGAAAAAATGTCGGGATATGACAAGTTCATGAAGGATCTTGTCACAAAGAAAGAATGATAAGCTTTAAACCAGCTGACATCTTGCATCATTGTAGTGCAATTGCCACTCGCTCCCATGTTCAAAAGAAAGAAGACCCAGGTGCATTCACTATACCATGTACCATTAGGGTATTCAATTTTTCAAAAGCGTTGTGCGACTTGGGTGCTAGTATTAACTTGATGCCACTTGCGGTGTTCCAATAATTGGGCTTGGAAGCCCTCAAATCAATGTCAATGCGGTTTTTGATGGCATATCGTACTGTGAAGAAGCCCGTTGGCATTATTTATGATGTCCTAGTTAAGGTTGAATCATTCATATTCCCTACTGACTTCGTCATTCTTGACTACAAAGTAGAGTTTGATGTTTTTATCATTCTGGGTAGACCATTCTTGGAAACTGGACGTGCTTTGGTAGACATGGAAACTGGAAAACTAAAATTTTGACTAAATAATGAAGAGGTGATATTTGATATATGCTGAGCAATAAAGCATCACAATGATATACGAGTTGTATTCATGATTGATGTTGTCGACAATTTGAAACCAGACAGCTATTGAAGAGAGGTTGAGTGTTGAAGCTTTAGCTGCCATCATCATGAACTTTGATAAAGATCACATTGGAGAGTATGATGAGATCATTTGTGCACTAAATGACCATGGGGATTTCAATCACGCACCCAAGAGACTTGACTTGGACTTGAAGAATAGAGCAACCATGCCCACGAAGCCATCCATCGAGGAACCTCTAACTTTCAAACTTAAAGCACTGCCAGCTCACATTTAATATGCATTCTTCGAACCCAACAACACGCTGCCGGTCATAATAGTTTCTGATCTTCATTAAAAGCAAGTAAAAGCTATTACATCTATCTTGAGGCATTTTGAAAGAGCAATAGGGTAGTCCATAGCTGACATCATTAGCATACCACCTGGTATCTATACTCATAAAATCTAACTCATGACAGATTTTAAACTAAGCATTGAACACCAACGACATCTTAACCCACCTATGCAAGAGGTAGTTAAAAAGGAGATCACCAAATGGTTAGATGCTAGAGTGGTTTATCCAATCGCAGATAATAATTGGGTAACTCCTGTCGAATATATACCAAAAAAGGGTGGTATTACTGTGGTACCAAACACAAAGAATGAACTCATTCTAATGAGGCATTTTACCGATTGTGCATAGATTATCGCAAGCTGAACTCATAGACTGAAAAATATCACTTTCCAATGCCTTTCATGGATCAGATGCTCGACCGTCTAGCTGGTAAAGTTTGGTACTGTTTTCTTGATAGATATTAGGGATACAATCAGATCTCTATAGCAGCAGAATACTAAGAGAAGACCACTTTCACATGCCTATATGGGACGTTTTCTTTAAAAAGGATGCCTTTTGGATTGTGTAATGCACCGACGACCTTGCAACATTTATGATGTCTATCTTTTTGGACATGGTGGAAGATATAATTGAGGTTTTTATGGATGATTTTTTAGTGGTTGGTGACTCATTCGAGGATTGCTTGGCTTATCTCCAAGACGTACTAAAAAAGTATGAAGAGTGCAACCTTGTGCTAAATTGGGAGAAGTGTTACTTTATGATGAAAGAGGGCATAGTGCTGGGTCATAAGATTTCAAATAAAGGCATTGAGGTAGATCGAGCAAAGATTGAGGTAATCGCAAAGTTACCTCCTCCCATCTCTGTAAAAGGTATTCAAAGCTTTTTAGGATAGCCCAGATTCTATCGCCGCTTCATCAAAGGTTCTCAAAAATAGCACATCCTTTATGAAAACTAATAGAGAAGGAGACAAAATTTGTTTTTGATGAAGCCTATCTAGAAGCGTTGGAAGAGTTGAAGAAAAGGTTAGTATCGACTCTATCATTATTGCACCAGATTAGGAGCATCCCTTTAAAGTCACGTGTGATGCAATCGGAGTAGAACTTGGTGTAGTATTACGAAAAAGGTGTGAGAAGATTTTACTCCAATATATTATGCTAGCAAAACCCTTAATGTTACTCAAAGAAACTACACCATGACCGAGCAAGAGTTACTTGTCGTTGTGTTCGCTTTTGAGAAGTTTAGATCTTACTGTGGGCACCAAAGTCATTGTACACACAGACTATGATACATTGAGATATCTTATGGCAAATAAGGATGCCAATCCAAGAATTATTCTTTAGGTATTGGTGTTACAAAAGTTTGAATTTAAAGTAAAAGATCAAAAAGAGACAGAAAACCCAGTAGAAGACCATCTCTCTAGGCTTAAAGATAAGGCGATTGTAAAGTTGGAAGATGGAGTTGAGATAAATGTCACCTTTCCAGATGAACAAGTATTGGCAGCATTAAAAGACTTAATTCCATGGTTTGGTGATGTTGCCAACTATTTGGTTAGCGATATAGTGCCATCCAATTTAAATATTCATCAATGCCGCAAGTTTATGTCCGATGTAAAGAAGTTATTTTGGAAAAAACCATACTTGTTCTGTGTTTGTGCAAATGCGATTATTCTCGAATTCGGGTTTTTTAGTCGATTTTAGTCTCCTACGGCTTCTAAATACATATTTATTTAGGAAATTTAGTCTATAAATACACTTCTTGGGTTCAGATTTTTGTATGTACATTTTTGGGTTTGAGAATATAGCTTAAACTACTCTTGAGCTTTTATTCTCGAATTCGGGTTTTTTAGTCGATTTTTTACGTTCTTATTTTATTGAAGATTTTTGAGCTTTCATACTTCTCATTGTAAGTTTATGATTTCTTTTGAATTGAATACTATTAAGTGTGAACACATAGTTATGAGTAGCTAATTCTACAACTAGGGTTGTGGGAACCATGAAGAATTAACGACGTAGAACTTAATAAAAAATAATTCTAGAATAGTGTGCATGCATGTATTGTTTTTCCCTTTGGTTTGATTACTTTTTAATGGTGGCCAATGTTAGAAGTCGTCTTATCCTTACTTGCGGGATCAAGGAGGCAACGGATGAGAAAAGGGATTAAACAATGAAATTTGGGGCTAATCATCCGTATCTAATCAGCTTGAACTGATCAAGGAATAGCTAAATCTGGGATCATTGGTAAGGGTTAGTAAAATATACACTCGTAGACTATTCAAGTTGCATTGTAAACTTTATCTATTTTCCAGATCAAGGACTTAGGTTAAATTAACTTACCGATTCTACATGTAACACACCATGAAAGAATTACTAATAAAAAAGGGTCTACTTAGTTAAGGATTCATAGGGAACACATAAAACTCTAGTTTCACTTCTTACTGATTCAAACCATATTAAACTGTACTTTCATTTATTGACGTTTGCTATTTGATTTATTGATTAGTTTATAAAAATCCCCCCCCGTTTTGTTTTCTCTTTTTATGGAAATAACTTGATTGCTAAAGCAGATAATAAACAATTGGTCTAAAGTCTAAACCATATTCATCTTTGGATCGACCCTAACCTTCGTTAGGTTCTATATTTGATTAACGATCGCTTTATGCTTTTTTATGGAGGTGTAATTTGCATGTATCACTGGTTCCTTACCGTTCCTTCGACTAGATGACATAATTTCCTGCATGCAAGCAACAAAAGATAAAACATATAAGCGGCCACACATACATTCCCAAACTGAAGTCCTATCACATAAACCATAAACCCTACACTTAAAGATTGTAGTAGCATGCAAGCTATATGAAGGTACTCAGACTTCCATTTATTCGAATACTATGTGCACACATGTTTCCACACCAATCCATACTTCAATCAATAAACAAGGTGAATCTGTTACAATACAAATTCATAGAAGCCCTCCTCCATTATTCTAGTATGCCACGCAGGAATATTCATGATTAAACAACAATTCCACATCCCAAATTAATGCCCGGTACTTCAAGCATACCTTCAACCCAAATATTTGGAAAATAGAAGCTCACCCCACACTTTACTCACAAAGTAAACTAATTTTAACACAATATGGCATGCATGTTTACTCAAGACTTCAACATACATGATCAATCACAATTACAAGAATCCACTCCCCATAATATCAAAACTAGGATTTCAGTTCAAGGGCTTTAAGCCACAAATAATTACCCACAATAAGCAAGTTCTCTGCAAACTTTACATATCCATAGCAATTAAAATCTAAGAACAAAGCAAGAATCAATGTTATAGAGGCAAAACTTAATGTCCATGAACTTACCTATGTAAAATTCAACCACCCATATCATAAAACTAGTACAAGAATACATACCTTGTGTGGGTGAAGAATAAACTCAAAAAATCTTTCTTGGATTTCACTAGGGCGTCGCGGATTTTGCTTGAGAAGAGAAAATTTTGAGAGTTGAAGAGGTTTAATTCAGTGGTGGGGTGGAAAAATAAAGGTTAAAGGGGGGTTTTTAAGGTTAAAAATAAAGTAGGGCTGGGTTAAAATAAATAAAAATGGGTAAAGCCCATCTTTTTTATTGTGCCCAAAAAACACGTCAGGTCTGCGACATGGAGATGCCGCAGACTCCACCATTTAGGGCACCAAAATTTTTTTAAAATAAATTCACTAAGGCATAAGCCAGTTCGATGACACGGGACTGGCACACACTTTCTTTGGACCTAATTTTTTCAAAAATTCTTGCGAGACATACCTGGGCCAAAGTTTGATGGTGAAGGAGTAGGTCTGCTATGCGGAGACATCGCGGACTCTACTATTAAGAGATCGTCCAAGCTCTTTTTTTTATTTTGTTTTTTGTTTACAAATTATAATATCCTAATTATGCACTAAAACAAAATAAAATTTTAACAAACTCAAAAAATCCAATTGTAACACATTGACTAAAAATTTTTACACTACCTTATGGGTTGCCTCCCATGTAGCGCCTAATTTATAGTCGCGACACGTCTTAGTTCTGGCTTCATTTATTCTCGAGCTCAATTTCCTTTTTTTCATGATTGACATGTTGCCTAAAATAGAGCTTCACTCATTGACCATTTACCACAAACGTGGTCGATTTGGTGAATTTTATTGTTCCATAGCTCCATGTACCAAAATTCACACCACCTCGAATGTTCCACTCCATTTGGATCAAATATTACCTGGAAAGAGACACAAACGAGAGTTAACGAGCAATACCTTTTGGCCTAGCTTGAATGTACGAGTGAAAATGTGCTTGTCGTGCCATCTATTTGTCTTCTCCTTATACAATTATGCACTTTCATATGCATGTAGTCTGAATACTTCCAGTTCATGAAGATGATCCATGCTCTTTCTACCTGCCAGCTCTAGGTCTAGGTTCAACTTTCTGATGGCCCAATATGCTTGGTGTTCAAGCTCCACCGGAAGGTGACATTATTTTACATACACCATATGGTACGATGAAGTACTAATTGGTGTTTTGTATGCAGTCCAGCAGGCCAAGTGAAGTTCATCTAGCTTGATAAACCAGTTCTTTCTTGTAGCATTGATGGTTTTCTGAAGGATTTGCTTCATTTCACGATTCTATACTTCAACCTATCCTCTAGTCTAGGGATGATATGATGTGACCACCTTGTGCCTCACACTAAACTTAGCTAATAGGTTCTTTATCATTTGTTATGAAATGCTTACCTCTATCACTGATAATGGCCCTTGGAGTGCCAAACCTTGTGAAAATATGCATCTTAGGAAGCGACATCCTTGGTTAGTAAAGAAATGGCCTCGACCTATTTAGAAACGTAATCTACCGCCACCAGTATGTACTGATTTACATATGATGGTTGTAAGGGAGCCATAAAGTGTATTCCCCACACATAAAACATTTGTACCTCAAAGATGTTATTCAACGGAATCTTATGCCTTCTCGATACGGTGCCCATCCTTTGGCATTGGTCACAACTTTTGACAAAACCTGCAGCAACTTTAAATAAATTAGGCCAAAAGAAACCAGAATGCAATACCTTATGAGCCATGCATTCTCCTCCATGATGTCCACCCTAAGAAAATGAATGGCAACTTTGTAGAACCTATTAGATCTTGTATTCAAGCACACATCTCCTTATTATCCGATCAACACCTTGTTTGAACAAGTAATATTCATCCCATGTAAAAACTCTACTTCATACATTAGCCTCTTCTTTTTTGAGAGTTTTCTTTTTGGGAAACACTACACTCACTATGTAGTTCACAATATCTGCATACCATGGGAGTTCTTTGACCTCTAATGCTAACAGTTGCTCATTTGGAAACTCTTCCTTTATAGACCTTTATGCACCCACATATGACGAATCCTCTACTCTAGATCGGTGGTTTGCTATTTGATTTTTGCATCCCTTCCTATATTTGATTTCTATATCAAATTCATAGAGCAGTTGGATCCAGTTTATTAATCTAGATTTTGCATCCTTCTTGTTGAACAAGTACCTGAGAGCTTCATAGTTAGTATAAAAATCACTTTTGTACCTATCAGGCAGGAGCAAAATTTATTAAATGCATAGACCAATGCAAGCATCTCCTTCTATGTCAAAGTGTAATTTGCCTGAGTTGAGTCAAGAGTCTTGTTGGCATAGTATATAGGGTGAAAGACTTTCTCCTTCCTTTGTCCTATCACTACTTCCACTGCTATGTCACTCGTATCGCACATTAACTCAAAAGGTAGCTCCCAGTTAGGAGCTATTAAATTGGGGCTTCAATCAACTTCTTCTTCATGAGTTCAAATGCCTGCAAACAATTATCATTAAAAATAAATTTTACCTCCTTCTCTAATAAGTTGCACATGGGTCTGGCAATCTTTGAAAAATTCTTAATGAATCTCCAATAAAATCTAGCATGACCTAGGAAACTGCGTACACCTTTTACTGAGACAAGTGATGGGAGCTTCTCGATCATTTTAAATTTAGCTTTGTCTACCTCTAGACTAACTTTAGAAACTTTGTGGCCCAATACACGCCCTTTTTTACCAAGAAGTGACACGTTTTCCAATTTAGGATGAGATTCGTTTCCTCAAACCTTGCTAATACCTTCTCTAAATTTTTCAATGACAGATCAAAAGAATCTCCAAACACTGAAAACTCATCCATAAAGATTTTTAAAAACTCTTCCACCATATCATGGAAGATAGCCATCATGCACCTCTGAAAAGTGGCACGAGCATTGCAAAGACCAAATTACATACATTTGAAAGCATATGTCCCATAAAGGCATGTGAAATAGCCTGAATATCCATCTAGGAAGCAATAGTACTCTTGGCTTACTGACCTATCAAGAAATTGGTTAATAAATGACACTAGGTAATGATCTTTCCTCGTGGCATCATTTAGCCCTCTGTAATCCATGAAGATACTCCATCCAATCACTATTCTAGTGAGGATTAAGTCATTTTTCTCATTAGAGTCATTCACCCTTCTTGGGTACACACTGAACTAGGCCCACCCACTTATTATCCTAGATTGGATAATTATACGTACATCTAGCCACTTAATTATTTCTTTCTTACTACCCTTTTCATGATAGGGTTTAATCTACAATATGGTTGTGCACTAGCTTTATGTGTTTCTTCCATGAAAATCTTGTTCATGCACAAAGCTGGGCTGATTCCATGAAGATCCAGCATTTTCCACCCAATTGCCTTCTTATGCCTTTTTAAAACCTTAAGAGCTTCTGTAATCTATATATCAGATAAAAATGATGAGAGGATTACAGGTAAAGTATTATAGATACCAAGAAAAGCATGCCTGAGATAGACTGAAAGCGTCTTCAACTCCAAGTTAGGAGCTTCTTCTAGAGATGGCTTAGGTGAAGGACCCAATTCTCTATTTAATGGCTCTACATCTTTTTCCACTTACTAATATTTTGAATGTCAAGTACACTAGCTAGCTCTTTACCTTTTATGCCACCTTCAATATTTTGACCCATCAATAATCTCTCTAAAGGGGTTTTTGCTAAAATGCACTAAGCTACCACTTTCTTATCAATGACAGTTATAGTAAACAATTCCTCATAAAGTGCAGGCAATTTCAGTGCCTGATACACATCAAACATCTCAACCTTGTCATGTGCTCTCATAGTTAATCTACCTACAGCTATATCAATGAGTTCACCTCTTGTTTCCAAGAATGGACGTCCTAAGATAAACGACACCTCTAGATCAGGCTCAAAATATAATATAAGAAAATCAACAGGAAAGATGAGACATCCCACTTGAACTAACACATCCTCAATAATACCATCAGGTTTAGCTACAAAAATGATGAGCTAATTGTAATAATATTGTGGTTGGTTTAGGCTCTCCCATGCCTAATTTATTAAGCATAGATCTATGCATCAATTTTGTACTTACACCTAGATCATAAAGACCTCTTGCATTACTACATTTACCAATGGTTACTTGTACTGTGAGACTACCTGGATCTTTTTGCTTAGCTAATAACTTTACTTTGTTCAATATTCTTGAACTAGACTCTTCGGTGAGTGCCACTATTTTAAACTTAGTTAACTTTCTCTTGTTGGCCACAATATCTTTGACAAACTTGGCATATTTGGGTATACCCTGCAACACATCAATTAAAGGAAAGTTAATTTGCACTTGTTTAAGCATATCTATAAATTTTTCAAAACATTCCTCCTCCTTGTTCTATTTAAATTTTTGTGGGAATGGCGGAGGTGGTTTTGTCTTTGGCTCTTGCTCCTTTTGTGGCAAGATAGGATTACTAGATTCAACCTCTATATCTTTACCTTTACATTCACTACCATTGCTTTGTGGTGATAACTCTGCTATTGGGCGACTACTTCATATGCTCACAGTATTTATCTGCTTGGGGTTTGGATCTGGTAAACCACCTTATAGGCGAGAATTTTGAGCACTTGCTTGTTGTCCCACCTACTTCTCTAAATTTTGAGTAGTGATTTGATACTGACAAAAATTTGCAGGTAGCTTCGCTTTGTCAGTTATGAGTTTCTTAAGCATGTCTTCCACGCTCATATTTCCTACACTACCTGATTGTTGGCTATTCTTTCCTTATTGATTGTAGTGCTAGCCTCCTCCTTATGGTCAATATTATCCTTGGCCCTGTTTTTTTGATTTTGTTAGTTTCCTCCCCATGAGAAGTTTGGATGGTTCATCCAACTAGGGTTATAAGTATTGCCATAATTTTGATGTCCTCTACCCTTCTGTGCATGCCCTACAAAATTTATCGATTCAAGATTTGCACCATAGTATTCTGTCGTGTGTTTAGTTCTGTCACACACTTCACTCCATATTTGTTACTATTGAAATACATTTACTAGAGCTTGTTTTTGCCCCAAAGCTAAGTTACTAAAGTGAGTGGACATCATATTTTGCATTGTTGCAATTTGCACTGTCAAAGCTTCCATAACATCAACTTCAACTATACCTTCTTATTTTTGGATGACAGGCCTAGAGTTTCCTCCATTCCATTCTTTATTTCCTTAAGATATGCTGTTCAGCAATATCTAAAGCTTGTTATATGTCTTCTCTAAAGCCTTCCAATAGCAGCTGAATCAAGAAGAATTTTGGTTTTGGGTTCCAACCCTTTAATGAAGGAATGGACCAACACCTCGTTAACTTGGTGATGATTGGGCCAACTAATGAGTAAAGACTTGAACCTGTCCTAGGATTGGTATAAATTCTCTCCTAACTTTTGCTTAAAGATCAGAATTTCGGCTCTTAGCTTTGCTGTCTTCCCTGAAGGAAAGAACCTAATTTAGAATTTGTGAGATAAATCATTCCATGTAATGATGGAATTGGGTGGTTCCGACTTCAACCACCTCCTAGCCTACCCTAGTAGAGAAAATGGAAATAAGGTTAGTCTTACGTAATTAGGAGATACTTCAGTTGGTGTATAAGTATCACTAATTTGCAGAAAGTTCTGCATGTGGACTTGGAGATCTTCGTAGGTCAACCCCGTGAACTATAATTAGTGTGAAATAGTTGCACCATGTTCTATATTAGTTTAAATCTTTCTCGAGATGGCAGTTTTTGAATGTTGGAGTTGACATTCGCTGTGAGTGGGACTACCACATCTCGTACTTTCCTAGATGTTATATTTGCAAGTACCTCTATTGGCAAATTGTTATTATTACCCAAATTGACCTTTGTTACTAGGTATAGAGTATCCACTTTCCTCCTTTGTTGATATAACAATCTCTCAAGCTCAGCTAATGCCTCTACAATGTTCCTACTTCTTTCTAGTGTGCCTTTGTAAATTTTCCAGCAAAAAATCATAGTTAAGATCAAGTTTTTAACACTAACACAAACAACTAAGAAATATTGAAAATAAATAATTGCCAAATTTAAATTCCCTAACAACGGTGCTAAAAACTTGTTTCCACCAAAGCGCACGCAAGTGTAGATGGTCTTGCAAAAATACAATGACTCCTTTCAGAACTGGATTGTCGAAACCAAAAGACTTTAATCAGGCATGCGTAATATTTCCAATTGACTAAATTGTTCACGTGTGTTGTAAAAAGTTGATTTCAATTATATTGTCTACTAAGTTATTAAAACTATTATTAAGAAACAGTTCAGAAATTCTGTTAGTTGTGATCAAATTAGTAAATAATTCCAGGATGTAGCACTTGTAGATTTTAGGTCTAACATACTTCACTCTGGCATTTAATGGGTCTTTCAGTTACTGATTTATAGGGTTGATTTTATAATTATGGTCTCTCAACCTCTAACTGTCTACCGATATTGATAGCCTGACTATATTGTTGAGCAGGGATAGGCATGAACCAACACAGATACTTTAATCCTATCATCCTGTCTAATAACCAAGTAGGTGTATAGGTATATGTCACGGGCATCCTATAGAAAAATTATCCTAGGCAATTCTATAACAAACACACTCCTTATATTCTAGTGTTCTATCCTCTTTCTGTCTCTTGAGTTCCGAGTAGACAACTAATGTATTTTAATGTTGATCAAGCATTAAAATAGTATAAATAAGAATATAAGAGCAATTATATGAAGGAAACTATTATCAACCAAAGCAAACTATATTAAAACCTTCATCTTTTGGCTACAACCCTAGAACTAGGGATATAGCCACTCATAATGTTTGAAAGAATCCAAAACATAATTAATAGCATTAAAAACCCACTTACAAATGATAGAGAAAAATAAATAAAACCCTAGGAGAGTTCTCCTTTCATATTCCATCGTCAAAACGTCCAATAAAAACTGAATGTCTTAAAATAAAATACAAGTGGACTATTTATAGCCTCGAAAAATGCAAAGTTTCAACCCGAAGTCTGCAATGAAGAGATGTCTGCATAGTGTAATTTTACATTTTCTTCTTTGACAGATTTTTGTCTATCCAGAACCAGGTCGGTATACTCCTCTGTGTGGCCAAATAAATTCCAAGTGTTGGAATTAAATGGCTGGAGCTAACTACATGACGCGAACACACTTTAGCATGATGTATTTCCTTCACATTTGTTCCAACTTCTCCTTTAAGCTTCACTTTCAATCCAAATCATCTTTTGAATGTCCATTCTTGCTCATTAAGACTTGAAAGTGTCTAATCATGTTGGTTAGCTATATTCACACAGAAGTATTCTAAAAATGACCTAGCTCATACTCCTCTGTTTAGACAAATAAACTCCAAGTGTTGGAATTAAATAGTTAGAGCTAACTGCACGATGCAGACACACTTTAGAATTATGTATTTCCTTCACATTTGTTCCTAAGTTCTCCTTTAAGCTCCACTTTCAATCCAAATCATCTTTTGAATGTCCATTCTTCCTCATTAAGCCTTTAAAGTACCTAATTATGTTAGATAGGTATATTCACACACAAGTATTCCAAAAATGAATTAAACTATAATAATTTACTCAAAATCTCTACTATGAACATGGGTTATTTTGGCTATTAGATGCATAAATGCACCCAAGATCAAGCACCCCTTTGGAGCTTTTCAAATCTCAATTTTAAGCTTATACAACACCTACTGGTGCAACCACCATTACTCGTCACTCTCGCGACCCATAGGTTTCGCGATTGCGAATCCCAATCGCCTAGACCTTCGCATTTACGAGGCTTATGGTCGGGATTGCGAGGTGCTGGATCTATAGCCTTTACATTTGTGAGGATTTCCTCCATGATATCAGTGGGAATTTTCCATGTGGGACACAATGACTAGGCGTGGGCTCCTCAATCGTGATGGCTTATTTGTCGGGTCTTTAAGAATAAAAGATAGACGCGAACAGCCAGATCCCCATTTCCTTTTCTTTGATTTTGGGAGCTATGAAACTCTATTCTGAGCGATTCCAAGTCTGGTAGGTTTTTATTGATCGTGGGTATGTGTTGGTAAGTTTAGGAAGCATGCAAGGCAACAGTTTGAGGTAATTTCCACCCAAAGGATCTGCCCTACTTAGATTTAAGGTTTAATGGTGAAATTATTTGTTGGGCTACATTCTCCCATTTTGAGCATCGATTTATGCCGTATTTTGGGGTACCAACTCAATAATGCATTTAGAACCTTTTTATGAAGTCGTTTTTGGATTTTCCATCGTCGGTCCCATAATCCTTTTTTGATCCAATTTTGGGTTGGTCTCTAAAAAATAAGATTTTGGTGTTAAAACATTCGTATTGACGAGGAGATCAATATTTGAATGGAGAAAATTGGAGTTAATTTTGGATACAAAAGATACTGAGAAGTGGACTTGAAGCGCAGATGTTCAGCATCGAGGTCAGCTATGGTCTTATTTATTTTGACTAAGCTTTATGAGGTAGTGTATAGTATAAATTGCTTGTGGTTTGGATTGTATATGATAGGTTAGGCTCGATTCCTAGTTAATCATTTATTTGTCCCTCCCGGTATTAGCTTTAGGCTAGGTTTCCTTCATAAGAATTCCATTCTAGTTGGTAAGATTGTTTATTATGCCTTAGTCTAGCCTTGATTAGCTTATTTTAAGTGGCATGTGCGATGTTTATCATTTTTGGAAGGATTGTGTCTTAAAAATGACTTTTGGATGATCCTTAGTTAATATAGCGATTGTTGGCTAAAATCTCGGAGATGTTGAAGTTATAGGGGAGATGGTGTCCGATTTTGAATAACTTAGGAACTAGTAATGAACTAGTCAAGGGAAATGGATAAGGAAATGACCTCTATGGAGAATTGGTTGTAGAGTTGGAATTGGAAAGTGAAAGGTCATTAACCATAGTATTACTTTCATGTTAAATAGGTTCATGAAACGACGAGGTGAATGTATTAGGAGTAATCCGTAAGAGGTATGTACAGCTAACTGTTCCTTCTTTTGGCATGTCTTTGGCTTAAGTATGTAAAGCTTACCGTTCTTTTCTTGGCATGTTTTGAAATAAGTATATACAGAAAATCTTCCTTTTTGGCATGGTTTTTATGAAACAAGTATATGACTTTTTATATGATTCCAAGGAAGTTCCTATTCATAGAGCCACTAGGATGGCCAACTTCTTGATTTTCCATAGGATATTTTATCGTGCTTAGATACGTGTATATGATTCCAAATGTTCTATTTGGATATAACTTATAGTGATATTCAAAAGGTACTTGATACGACTCTTGTCTTGAATTTTGAATAATTGCTTATTTTGTTAACTCCATCGATTTCAAAAATGATTTAAAGTGCATTTAGTTTCTTACTACTTCACTCGTAGATGCCTCAATGCTTCCTTCATCGAGCCCGGGTTAGGTTTTATTATCGTGCGTACTTCTCTACATCATTCGCCGTGCCCCGATGTAAGGGGGCAGGTACGCCCTATACATGGGTTTGATTTGTGAAGTTATGATGTGTCACGTACACATATGATATGATATGATCTGATATGACCATATCATATCATCTGATTTGTTACAGAGATATTTCCTACTCTGGAGTTATGATATGTTGTGGCATGAGTGATGGGGAGGCGACCACGATTTGTTTATCGAGTTCCGTAATGGGTCCGAATATGGCATATGTTTTTCTGCATACATTATCTATGGTTATGAAAAGAATTTTGATATTCTGGATATTTTGCTCATTTTTGCACCTTCTGTTCTGGTAATGGATTTACTTATTACAGTCCATGCTTTATATATTCGGTACATTATCCATACTGACCTCCTTTGTTTGGGAGTTAAGTTATATGCCTGCAGGTACAAATGCTCGGTTTGCTGATCCGCTCACTTAGGACATCCACCCTGTTGGTTGGCAGTGCTCCTTTGTCTGGAGCCCTATTTTGGTACTAACTTTTTTGTTGTACATTTATATATATTGGTTAAGGGTACAATGGGGACCTGTCCCATCATATGACTAGGCTATCATTCTGTAGAGGTCTGTAGACTTGTGATGTGGGTTATGTATATATGTTTTGGGCTTTGTATTCCGTGATGGCCATAACGACCCTCTTATGCTATATCTATTCTCATGCGCTCTCTAGCGACCCCTTTTTGATTTCTACTTTTGTTTATTCTACTAACATGCTAAGTGGGGCTAAGGGTACGTAAGTCATGGCCTACAAAGTTGGGTTGTGAAAATATATCAGATGTTTCTTATTGTAGGCTTCCTTAGTATTTTTGTTAGTTACTTATGATATATACTCCTTGCTTACATGTTCACTTTATCTTTGGAGGTCAGTCGACCGATCCCTACTGAGTGCCACTTATTATTACTCATAATATGCTTTTGCACCCTGCAAATTATAGTATGGGGTTTTACTACTGATTTGGATATCGTGCAGAGTAGGTCTTGGATTATGGAGACTTGGGTGAGTTCTTGGCATTCAGGGTCTATCTCTCTCTCTATTGACTTGGACTAGTCTTTATTTTGTATTTGGAAATAGTCAAACTATAATTCTATCTGTATAAACCTTGTACATCCTTATTTAATCTAGTTGCTTGACTACCGACTGATACCAGGTCTTGGGGGTTATCTGGTCTTATTGTTTTCATTCTTCTTTACTTGTTATTACTATTATCATTATTATTCAGTTATTATCTTCTTCTTGTGATGGTCCATTATCTATGGTTTCGGACTGTGGGATTAGGCTTACCTACTTGTGAGTTGATAGTAGGTGCCATCATGACTTGACAAGTTGGGTCATAACAGATTGTTATCAGAGCATAGGTTCACCAATATCTTTTGTATAAGAGCAAGTGCCTAGTAGAGTTCTACGGATCAGTGAGGAGACGTCCGTATGGTATCTTCGAGTGGCTATAGTGCATTTTAGGAAAAATCCACTTTTGATTCTTTATCGTGTGAAAATTTTCTTGATCAACCTCTAAATACTTTCTTGGAATTCATTTCTCCTTAGATGGATAGTACGAGCTTTTCGTTAGACATGGCTAGAGCATTAGCACATACTACCCTGGCTTCAATGGTATCTATGACCACCTCGGCTCCTTTGGATCCAGCTTGGGAGATTCTGCTTTTCGATGAGCATACATCACTAGCATGAGTAGTTTTGGGTGCACCGAGTTATTCACAACCTTAGGTTTGGATTTGTAGGTCCTCAGCAAGGTTCTTCTTCAATTTTTGAGTATATGATTGAGTTTCTTGAATGGGCTGATAGACTCCTCCCTTGTTTCCTACCGAGCGAGAGTTGGTTTAGGGTTTTATTAATGGATTGAGCTTGCCTCTCCATTTAGCATCATAGGATGTGTTAGCAGTTGGGTCCACTTTTCCCATGTGGTTAGTTATGTGAGGTCTATGGAGTATGCAAGTATGGAGATTACAAAAGTGGAGGTAAGAGATCCCGCCGTCAGTGCAGTAGCGGTAGCATCTCCCCCAAGGTAGGCATCATCCTAGTGATGGTCAGCCTCACTATAGACCTACCGAGCCCATAGAGGGAGTACTTCCGATTCTAAGCGGTTCTGTGACAGATTATGGTACCTATGGTGCACAGAATTCACGATAAACTTTTTAGGGTGTGCTTTTTGAGCATCCAAGTTCGTGGTTCATGCTATGACAGCTGGTTAATCTTAGCCGGTTGCAGTTAGTAGTTTGTGTTATACATGCAATGAGTTGGGACATTTTTCTAAGGATTTTCCTACAGTCACATATTGTAGACGACAGGCTCAGCAGGATCGGGTTCGTAGGACTCAGGGACAGTGAGTTATTGGTGGTATCCTAAATGTTGCAGTTAGTGGTATAGGTATTTAGTTCAAGTCTAGGTACATTCCATCCCATGTTTATACAGGCCAGACAGAGGACAATGCTCTAGGTATCAATCTAATTTATGCAAATTTTGTTTGTAAGACCTTTCTTGCTTGTAGTGCTAGGGTATTAGGGTCTTCATACCCATCGGTAATTACTTGGCTTGTTAGATTAATTTTGCAATTCTAGTAATTACTTTACTTTGACTTATATGGGCGTGCTTACTTGGCCTAATTACTTCCTTATTGTTTGCTATGACAACGTTACTTAAAACTATATGTATGTGTTTATCTTTTCTAGGTGATTTCTTTTAGTAGTGGATCATATTAGTGTTACTGTTATGTTTTAGTAGTGGTAGAGTTATACCTTGTGGATATTGAGCTTAGTTGATTGTCCTGGTGGATTTCTATTTAGCCATTCTCGAGTTTTCTTAAGTTTTTTCTTTCCCCTTCATAGGTTGCCCTAGAGTGCTTAACTTGTGTGAGGTTGCTGCCGAAAGAAGGGTGTGTCAATATTTGTGACCTTTATGTTCTATTACAGATTTCGTTCATCAATTCTTTCTTTATTTGATTTCCTATTCTTAGTTCCTAGGGTGGTGAAGTTAGGGTCTATTCCTTCTATTTGGCTGGGTTATTTCTTCATGGTAAGTTTGATGGTTAAGTTACCGATTTAGCTAGTTGTGGGATCCGGTGTCAGATGATTGTGTTTTAGTTGGGAAGACTAGGAATGAATTGTCTTTGGTTGTTATGAATTGTCTTTGGTTATTCTAAGTTTTGTGATGTTTTCGCTTGAAATGTCAAGTAAAGATGGGTTCTATTGGGTTAATGGAGATGGTGGTTTTCTTATGCTTGTGACCGACCAACATTAGTGGGAAAGGGTGATTGTGGAATGAGCGTGTTCATATTTATGAATCATGGTTTATCAGATTTGCCTTGGTCTGCTCTTGTGACTCATGGACTTCAAAGTGATTAGTCCATACGTTTTGGAAATGTCATTTACAGGGTTGTTTTACCTTTCAGTCACGACTACTTTCAATCTCGGTGATTTTGTGTTGTGCCTTGGTTCTACCGGCAAACTAACGCGGGTGTCTCAATTGTTCAAAGAGTTAGATTGTTGATTTATGTCTTCTTCTTCTTATTGTTGTTATTGTTATTATTGTTATTGTTATTATTATTCTTCTTATTATTATTCTATATTATTATTATTATTATTATTATTATTATTTTTATTGTTATTATTATTATTATTTTTATTGTTATTATTATTATTATTATTATTATTATTATTATTCGCTTCTTTTCTTGTACTTGTGATGGTCCATTGCCTATGGTTACGGATTGTGGGGTTAGGCTTACCTACTTCTGGGTTGATAGTAGGTGTTATCATGATTTGAGAAATTAGGTCATGACAGACAAATAGGGAAAATACTTGAATAACCCTCACTAAAATTGAATTTGAGACCCATAACGGGCCATCAGCATGGACTGTGAAGGGCACCACGGTCCATGGTCCCATCTGCAAGCTGGAATTGGAAATTTTGAAAAGAAGATTGGAAATGCTACCCACCACGAGACCCACCATGTCCCTTTATGGACACAATGGTCCATGATGGTCCTCCATGGTGGTTACCTTGAACTTCAAATTTTTGGAGTTTGCAGGGAAGTTTCAAAAGTTCCTCTATGGAGACTTTCATGGTTCGTGGAGGCTATTATGTTTCGTGAACTTGAGGCATGAAGAGGATTCTAAGAGGGCCCCTAGAGGTTTCCACCACAAAAGCCATAACGATTCGTAGATAGCACCATGGATCGTGGAGGCCTCTCATAGTCTTCTCTCAAGATACCATTTGGATGGGCAGGGAACATGATAGCCTTTCACGGCCCGTGGTCCTCTTCACATACTATATTGGATCTCGTAAAGACCACCTGGTTCCCCAAAAGTTGAGTTTTCTAGAATTTCATCTTTTGTTCTGTGTTTTCAGGCTTTTCATCTTCCGGAGTCTTACAATATCTCCCCCTTGGAAATATTTGTCTCAAATGAGATTTAAGATAGCATGAATAGAGTAGGAAAGAAACATAATAGCCCAACATGAATGCAAAAACATCTCGATAATGTATAAAATATGAAATATTTAATCGCAAGTACAAACGTAACTTTAAAACTCATTTCATGAACATGAATGCATATGAAACCATGAGAACAACTAAAATACATGAGTTGGACTTATTAGATCATGAAAGAACTAAATACCTCAATTAGGCATGAAAAAAAGAGATGAGGATATCGGGACATCATATCTTCTTCGGCCTTCCATGTAGCACCCCCAACCTCTTGGTTCCTCCATAACACTTTAACTGAAGCTATTTCTTTGTTTCTCAACTTTCTAACTTACCGGTCCAAGATTTCAACCAGAACCTCTTTATATGAAAGACTCTAATTAACCTCAATGTTGTCCAATGGCATGATGGAGTCACCAACAAATTTCCTCAATAATGACACATGGAACACAGGATGTACCGATGCCAAATCTAAAGGAAAATCCAACTCATAAGTCACCTTGCCAATTTTCCTCAAAATCTAATATGGGCCAACATAGTAGGGACTTTCAACTTTCCTTTCTTACCAAAAAACATCACACCCTTCATGGGTGAAATATTCAAGTAAACCTAATCATTAACCTCAAATTCAACTTCCCTTTTTCTCACATCTGAATAGGACTTTTGTTGGCTTTGAGTCATTTTGAATCTTTCTCTAATGAGGCTAACTTTCTCCAAAGCCTCAAATACCAACTCGGGTCATATAAAAGCAACTTCACCAACCTCAAACTAATTGATAGGGGATCTACATTGCCTATAATACAAAGTTTCAAATGGAGCCATCTCAATGCTACAATGATAACTGTTATTATAAGCAAACTCTATTAATGGTAAATGGTCATCCTAATTTCCCTTAAAATCAATCACATATGCTCTCAACATATCCTTTAATGTTTGAATGGTGAGCTCGGCTTGACCATCCATTTGTGGGTGAAAAACTGTACTAAGTTTCACTTGGGTACCAAGATCCTTGGTTACGACTCGTAGTCTTCCTTATGAGTTGTAAAAACCACTCGTCTTGCACATCTAGGAAACCTATAAGTTGAAAGTCTCTGAAGTTTCACCATGACTCACTCTTACAAGTCGTCTTTGTTCCTATGAGTTGTCAAGTAACTTGTAAACCGTGCATTTTCCTTGGTCAATTTTCTAGCCTTATACTCATTTCCATGACTCATCTCTACGACCCGTAAAAGTCTTTATGAGTCTTAGACCAACTCGTAGACTTGGGGCCAATTAACTTTTCTTGAGATTTTCCTTTCGTTCAACTTTTCATCTTACGAGGTCTTATAATATCTTACTGTTGGGAACATTCATCCTTGAATGAGATTCAATTAGATAGCAAAGACATCAAAAGAGGACTAGCAACCCAACATGAACATAAGGACACTTTAAAATGCATAGAACATGAAAACTTCAAACTTAACATAAATCATGGCTTGAAAAATCAACTTTTCATGAACATGAATACATATGAATGACATATGAAACTAAAACATAGGATTTTGAATCGATTTGATTGTGAATGACTTAGTACCTTAGGCTTGAGTGGAAGGGAAAAGATATGGATAACATTTTATCATGTCTGCTTTTGCTTCCCATGTAACACTCTCTACTTGTTGATTCCTCCATAATATTTTGGCGGACACAACATCTTTATTCCTTAATCTTTTAACTTATCGGTCTAAGATTTCCACCGAAACCTCCTCATATGTCAAATTCTCTTCAACATTCATAGTTTTCAATGGCACAATAGTGTTGGATCACCCACAAACTTCCTCAATATAGACACATGAAATATTGGATGAACCATAGCCAACTCAAATGACAATTCTAACTCATATGCCACTTTACCAACACGTTTTAATATTTTATAGGGTCCTACATATCTAGGACTCAACTTCCCTTTCTTATCAAAACACATTACACCCTTCATAGGTAAAACCTTTAAATAAACTCAATTATTAATATTAAATACAAGCTCTCTTCTCCTGGTTTCCAAATAGGACTTTTGATGACTTTGAGTTGTCTTTGATCCCTCTCTTATAAGCCTTACTTTCTCCATTGCATCAACTACCAAATCAGGAAAAATCAATGCCATTTCACCCACTTCAAACCATCCCACCAGGGATCCGCCTCTTCTTCCATATAAGGCTTCAAAAGGAGCCATTTGAATGATAGAGTGGTAACCTTTATATAGGCAAACTCAATCAATGGAAAATGTTCATCCAACTTCCTTTCAAATCCATCACACATACTATAACATATATTCCAAAGTTTGGATTATTTTTTGTCTTTTCCAATGGTTTGAGGATGGAAAGCGGTACTTCGCTTAACTGTAACATCCATCAAAAATAATTACAATTATCTTAAGAATGCCTTAGGAATAGGCCGCTCATGTAATGCATTATCCTTATTTTTTTTGGAAAATCCGAGTTTAGAATATCGATCAGGGGGTCAAAACCTTCGGAAAAATAGTCTTGATGGATTTGTAGGACCTGTATATTAGAAGATAGATTTTCGAAGAAATTCAAGAAATAGTAGGATCTGCGATAGGTCTACGTTGCGGACCTGGGAGAGTTTTCTGGCTGAGTTGAGTTTTTTTAAAAAAGGGCATTTTAGACCTTTCCCAAATTATTAGTCAATGAGCTTATATATTTTTAGGGCCTAATCCGACTCTATAAATTAACTTAATCCCCTAATTCTATTCATTCCTCTATAATTCATCTATCAAATATTTCTCTCTCAACAAAAAGGCTCTCAATGATTTCCATTGAAGAATTCAAGTAATCTACTCAATTTCTCCATCAAACTCTCAATTTCTTACAATTATTTGGTATTGTCACTTAAGGTATATGGGTATTGATTCATGGATTCTTTCATCTATGAAGCTCAATCAATTTCTCAAGGTTTTTTTATCAAATTAAAGTACGGTATTTTATGGGTTTTATGATCTCTATTCCTATTGCATTAATTATGATTTAAAATATGATCATTAGTCTATTTTAATATAAATTGATGGTTATTGCATTTAATTAAAGAGTTTTCCCTTGAATTCTCCTATTTTGATCTCCAGGGTTCATGATGTAAATTATGAGTATTATGAATTATACTTTCAAAAGATATTATCTATATGAATTATGTATGGGCTGATATAAAGTTTATGATCATGCATGTTCTCAAGTGAATTATATGATTTTCAAAGTCAATTGATTATGCAATTGAGTTTTACTCTAAGTTCAAGTTATGGATTTAATGCAAGTTATGAAGTAAGGTGACTTGGGCCCTATATGGTAACCTAAGGCCTAATGAATTATGCAATTATGATTGTAATGATGAAAGGACAATTCTCACATTACAAGTATGTTATGAAAATGAGCTACTCTATGATTTCAAACCTATGATCATGATTATGATATATAAAATTATGATTTTATGTTATGTATGTATTCCGTGAGATTTGACTTTACACCGAGTGGGCTTGAGGTGGGGGCCCTACCAAAAGCCTTAGTAACAGCATCATGTCCCATAAACTACGTGCCACCGTAGGTTGCCTTTATGGCCTAGCTAGTGGATCCACAAATAGCACATGTTCATGATCAGGAGTCTACCTTGTCAAAGTAGCCTCCTCCTTCTCGATATGGGTATTATCGAATTCCATGTTATAACTCACATGGTCTTATTGTCGGTTATAGTTTCTATCCCATAAATGTATGATCTCTTAAGTACGTTATGATTTTTAACTTATGCTTTTAAATGCTTTGGTCAATATGATGTTCTCATGACTTTACTTATTCCATCTTATCATGTGATTTACTTGACCTTTGTATTCCATGATTTACATTGCATATCATGCCCTCATACTTAGTATATTCCAACATACTAATGCATAATTTTTGCCTACATTATCTCATAATGTAGGGATTGAGGTTGAAGATCCTAATCGTCCACGCAACTAGTAGGCGTTCTCTATCCGACTGTGTTGTGGTGAGTCCTCATTCATTGTGGACTAGTTTTCAAGTTGGTTACTGTTTTCTTTTCAAAAGACTTTTTTAAAGTTATGTATTGAGAGTGAGCTAGTTACATGTCTTAGCCCCTACCCATACTCATGTTTAGAGGCATCTAGCTGGACATATATTCGATTCTATGTTGTTATAAGACATTTTTAGATTACTATTCATGGTTTAGACTCTCTTATGATGTTTCCGCTTTTATTTTACCTTATGTATGCTTATGATATGTATAAGAGGCTTGGTTGGAGCCCTTGGAGGTTTCGATTGTCGTGTTATGACTAGGCCCTAGATTGGGTCGTGACAAACTTGGTATCAAAGCACAAGTCCTAAGGTATCCAATATGCCACGTCAAGTAATGTCTTATTCATGGGTGTGAAGCGTGCCACACTTCTGAGTAGGAGACTATGATGCATTTAGGAATTCTCATTTTTTTCATGATCCATGTCGTGCTATAGAGTTTACATTAAGACTCCTTTTCCCTAACGGTCCTTCTTTGCAATTTTTCAGAAAGATGGCTCTAAGAAGACTACCATTTCCAAGGGGAGATAATGTTAATAGAGCCCAAGCTCCCCTGGCTCGTCAAGACAATGGTCCTCTATCGGACCAAGTCACTAATACGGAGTTTCGAACCGCTATTACTATACTAGCCCAAGTGATGAGCAACCAAGGTGTTGTGGCTCCTCCTAATGTTCCTACTATATCCTCAAGAGTAAGGGACTTTGCACAAATGAATCCTATGGAGTTTTATGGATCAAAAGTTAATGAGGATCCTCAAGAGTTCATTGATGAGTTCTATAAGATAGTGAGTATTATAGGGGTGACTTTGGAAGAAAAAGCGGAGTTGGTGGCTTACCAACTCAAGGGAGTTTCTCAAATATGGTACACTCAATGGAAGTTGGATAGGGTAGATGAAGGTCCTATCGAATAGAAATCTTTCAAACTTGCTTTCCTTGATCACTTTTTCCCTCTTGAGTTAAGGGAGGCTAATGTTTTGGATTTCATAAATCTTTGACAAGGCAATATGGGGATGAGGGACTATTCCCTCAAGTTTACTAAGCTATCCAAGTATGCTCCTTCAATGATTGTCGATCCACATGCCCCAATGAGTAAATTCATATCGGGGGTGTCCAACATGGTTGCTAAGGAATGTCGCACCGCTATGCTTATTAAGGAGATGGAAATATGTCGGCTCATGACTTTTGCTGAACAAATTGGAGGAGAAAAGCTTAAGGAAATGAGGATGAGGGATTTTAAGATGGCCCGATATGATGATGGGTTCTCCAATGCTAGGAATGTTGGTAGTAGTGGACGCTCTCATCAAGGTCAAAGCTCGGGGAAGAAGTTTTCTAAATATAGGGTGTCATACCCTAAATCTCAAGGAGAAGGAGGCGTAAATGCTAGTAACCCTTCTTTTCCAAAATGTGCAAGGTGTGGAGGCCAAGTGTGTTACACCCCGTACTTTGGTACATTGGAATGTTTCTTAAGCTTCCTAAGTTTCTGGGGAGGCTCTTAAATTTCTTAGAAGTCATCATGTGAGTCGGATAATCTATAACGCCATCAAATAACTCTAAGGAGGGGAGAATGAGATACCCTAATAATAGAGAAGATTGGAAATAGGGTTATAAGAATCCGGAAGGAGGTGGAGGCCAAGTAATAGGTCGTAGGACTCGACTTACTCACGTACGCCACTGACTTAGACGTCTTACATAATTAAGCTACTTGAGTACACGTCGAGCTTAAGTAGCAGGGAATATATAGGCTCTTAAAGTAAGATGAGATTACGAACCCACGAAAATGAAGCAAGTAGGTGACGCACCTACTTGGAATAAGTAGGTGACTCACCTGCTTGGGGTTGACCCCACCTGCCACATGGTGGCTTAGGATTGGTTGCATGAGATGACGTGGCTGCCTAAGGGCTTGACACGTGTCACCCTTAGGGGATTCCATGTGTCACCCTCTAAGGAAGGTTATATATTAGTCATCTTATGACTAAGGGTCTTATTTTCAGCATCTTTACACTTAGAAAAATTGGAGAAAAACTTAGAGAACATGGAGAGAGAGCTACAGATTTGGTCAAGCAAGGTAAGACCTTCGATTTAGTTCCGTGAACTAATTATTCAAGGTATACCAAGGCTAAATGACAGTGTTTAATAGCGTAAAATATCATTTTGGGGCAGCAAGGAAGAGATACAAACAGTCCATTAATTTTCAGCGAGTTAAGAGAACTTCCGAGACAAGTTTTAGCAAGTTTTAGCAAGGTATGACTTGGTTCTATTCTCCCACGTTTTGGTAAGGTTTTTTACATTATATGAAGGTGTTAATAATGTAAAGTTTCTTTTTGTAGCAGCATCAAAAGGGTAACAAGCAGCCACGATGTTTCAGCCGCGCTGGAAGAACTTTCGAGGCTAATTTTGGCAAGCTTTGGCCAATTTCGGGTAAGGTAAGGGTTTTCCTTTCAATTTGGAGTTTATGGTGTGGTTATGGAGTGTACTAAACATCTTATACATGGGTGGAACTATAAAAATTTCACAAGAATGCTTGACATTGGAAACAAACTAAACTAAGGCCATGATAGTTAAATCGAATGTCGAGTAGGGTGTTGTGGCTGTTGTGATGGGATTGAAGGTGCTTTTATTGTATGTTTCAGGGATGGAACACGTTACAAAATGTGTGTGGTAGCTTCTGGTTGAAGCCACACGACCCTCCATTCCGTACTGTTAAAGATTTTACGAAATAGAGACAAAAAACCCTATTTTGGTCTCGTAATTTTAAGGGAGTTGTTGGAAGCTTGTATTGTATAATGTTGCCATATTTTAATTTCATATGAGCTGCTGATTGTTGTTTTTGGTTGGGTGCTAAGGTTTGGGGATTAAATTGAAAGTTTGGATAGGGGAAGTTATAGAGGAGATGCTGCCCGATTTCCACTAACTCCTTAACTAACTAAAAGACTAGTCGAGATCAATCGAGCAATACGGATAAGGAATCGATTCCTGTGGGTGCTTGGTTATGGATTTAAAAGCTGAAAAGTTAAAGGTTATTAATATTAGTGTTACCTTCTTGTTAAATGGGTTCAGAGGATGACGCGACAAGCTGGGTTAAAAGCAATCGATAAGAGGTATGTGAAGCGACCTTCTTTCTCTTGGCATGTTTTTGTCATAAGTATGTAAAGCTTATCGCTTTCTTTCTTTTGGCATATCTTAGTTATAAGTGGAATATAATATGTGCTCTGAGGATAATTCCATTCATAGAGCTTCGAGAATGATTCATGCCTCTGACCTATTTGTTGATGTTAGAACTCCTACAATAAGTGAGATATTGCCTCTCAAGTCTTTTGTATGAAGGGAAGTAGTAAGTATGTAAGGCCTATCTCTCCATTGGTTTGGCATGTTTCAAATGTATGAAAAGCCCGTCCATTTTCTTTTTAGCATGTCCTAGATATAGGTTACGAACGATGTGTATATGAAGCTTGGGGTAACTCTATTAATAAGCTTCGAGCACGACTCATGACTCTTATCCACGTCTAAATGCTAAAACTCTAAAGGCAGTCGAGCCACTACTCTCGAGTCTTTTATGTGTTGAATAGTAAGTGGAGATATAAGCTCTTATTCCTAAGGACCTTATAATAACAAATGTCCTCGGTTCCATCAGCTGTTGGGCACTTCCTTGATACATGTTTCTGGTTCACTTATAGCTGTTAAGACTCTAAAAGGAGTTAAGCTCCTATTCCTCAAGTCTTCTATACGATTGAATAGGGTTTGGTACGAAAAAGCTCCTCTATTTAAAAGGCTCTGAGATATCTAATACTTGAACTTCTATAAGCTGGTTTATTCTATAGTAACGTATGACTATAAAGTTGAGGCTCCAGTTGATATAGTCCCTAATGGCATCTAGAGGGTACTGGAGATGATTCCTACCCTAGTTTCCAAGTGACGGTTCATTTGACCATTTCTTTGAACCTTAAATGATGAATTCATTTGCATATGGTTATTCACTACTCCGCTCACGCATGCTGCTAATACATTATTCACCATATCCCATGAAGGGTCGGGCATGATAAATGATGAAATACTTATTTACCGCATCCCATGAAGGGCCAAGTATGATAAATGATGAAATACTTACTCACCACGTCCTATGAAGGGCAGGGCATGATAAATAATAAAATGCTTATTCACTGTATCCCATGAAGGGTCAGGCATGATAAATGATGAAATGTTTATTTACCGCATCCCATGAAGGGCCAAGCATGATATATGATGAAATGATTATTCACCGCATCCCATGAAGGGTTGGACATGATACATGATAAAATGATAGCTTCACCGAGTCCCTCACTAAAGGGCCGGATACAGTATATAGGCATGCATATGAAAATATAGTGATACATTTGTAACCTCGAGTCCTACAGCGGGCCGGGTACGGTATGTGAGGAAGATATACATGCCCTCATTTCACACAGTGCAGGTATAGTGATTCATTAACTATTACATGTATTGCCTGCATCCCTATTTCAGTTGAAAGCTCGTTTATGCTAAGTTATGCTTTATATACTCAGTACATGTATCATATTGACCCTTCTTTCTTTGAGGGGCTGTATTTCATGCCCACAAGTACAGACGCACATTTTGGGGATCCGCCAGCTTAGGGTTCCACTCAGTAAGTTTGGAAGAAGCTCTATTAAATTAGAGCTAAGCTTTTGGGTACTAGACCTTCTATGTATACAACAACAACAACCCAGTGAAATCCCACAACATGGGGTCTGGAGAGGGTAGAATGTACGCAGACCTTACTCCTACCAAGGTAGGACGGCTGTTTCCTAGAGACCCTCGGCTCAGTAAAAGCATAAATGTATAAAAAATGTTAGATAAGAATAGAAAATTAAAAGTTTTATGAGAAAAACAACAAACAAATAACGAATAGATAACAAATAAATACAATTAAATAAATACAAATAACAAATAATGATTAAATAAATAATGAAAGCGTCACAGGTAAAATAGAGTAATCAAAGCATAGAAAGCAATAAATAATAACAGAAATAACAGAAATCAGAAGTCAAAGCGCAAGAGATCGTAATGCACTATTATGCCTATGAATAGAGAAGAATAACGAGACTATGAACTAGCCTTCTACCCTCATGTGGGTCCTCTACACCCTCCTATCTAAGGTCATGTCCTCCGTAAGCTGTAACTGTGCCATGTCCTGTCTAATCACCTCTCCCCAATACTTCTTCGGCCTACCCCTACCTCTTCTGTAACCATCCATGGCCAGCCTCTCACACCTCTGTACTGGGGCATCTGTGTCTCTCCTCTTCACATGTCCATACCATATCAATCGCATTTCCCGCATCTTGTCTTCCACCGAGGCCATTCTTACCTTGTCCCGAATAGCCTCATTTCTAATCCTGTCGCTCCTGGTGTGCCCACACATCCATCTCAGCATTCTCATCTCAGCAACTTTTATCTTTTGAATGTGAGAAGTCTTAACTGGCCAACACTCCGCCCCATACAGTATAACCGGTCTAACCACCACTTTGTAGAACTTGCCCTTAAGTTTTGGTGGCACATTCTTGTCACATAGAACTCTGGAAGCGAGCCTCCATTTCATCCACCCTACCCCAATACGATGTGTGACATCATCGTCAATCTCCCCGTTGCCTTGCATGATAGACCCAAGATACTTGCAACTACTTCTCTTTTGGACGGCCTGAGCACCAAGCCTAACTTTAACGTCAACCTCCTGAGGTGTCTCACTGAACTTGCACTCTAAGTACTCTGTCTTTGTCCTACTCAACTTAAACCCTTTAGACTCCAAGGTATGTCTCCAATCCTCCAGCTTAGCGTTAACTCCGCATCGAGTCTCATCGATCAGGACTATGTCATCTGCGAAAAGCATACACCATGGCACCACACCTTGAATTTGTCGCGTCAATCCATCTATCACCAAGGCAAATAAAAAAGGACTAAGAGCTGATCCTTGATGCAACCCCATCACCACTGGGAAGTGCTCTGAGTCCCCTCCTACTGTCCTTACCCTGGTTTTGGCTCCCTCGTACATGTCCTTGATCACCCTAATGTATGCCATAGGTACACCTTTAGCCTCCAAACATGTCCATAGTATTTCTCTAGGGACTTTGTCATAAGCCTTTTCTAGGTCGATGAATACCATATGCAAGTCCCTCTTCCTCTCCCTATGTTGCTCCACGAGTCTCCTCATAAGATGGATGGCTTCTGTAGTTGAGCGTCCCGGCATAAATCCAAACTGGTTCTCTGAAATAGACACGTCTCTCCTCACCCTCATCTCTACCACTCTTTCCCACAGTTTTATAGTATGGCTTAGTAGCTTAATACCTCTATAGTTGTTGCAACTCTGGATATCCCCTTTGTTTTTGTATAGAGGGATCATTATGCTCGACCTCCATTCTTCGGGCATCGTTGCCGTTTTAAAGATGACATTAAATAACCTAGTCAACCACTCCAAACCTACCGAGCTCGTGCTCTTCCAAAATTCCCCAGGAATCTCGTCAGGTCCGGTTGCTCTTCCCCAGCGCATCCTACGAACGACACTCTTAAACTCCTCGACCTTAATACTCCTGTAATACCCAAAATCGCAATGCCTCCCTGTATGTTCTAAATCTCCCAACACAAAGTCTCTGTCCCCTTCCTCATTCAAGAGTTTATGGAAATAGGACTGCCATCTATGTTTAATGATGGTCTCATCTACCAATACTTTTCCATGCTCGTCCTTAATGTACTTCACTTGGTCCACATTGCGTGCCCTTCTCTCCCGCGCCCTGGCTAGCCTAGACAATTTTCTATCCCCACCTTTCTCTTCTAGTTCAGCATAAAGGCATTTAAAAGCTATTGTTTTTGCTGTCGAAACCGCCGACTTCGCCTCCTTTCTCTCTATCTTATAAAGTTCCCTATTCGTCCACTTCTCCACCTCATCTGTGCTTTCTATCAACTTTGCGTACACCATCTTCTTTGCTTCCACCTTTTCTTGAACTTCTCCATTCCACCACCAGTCTCCTCGATGTCGACTATGACTACCAATCGAGACTCCCAACACTTCCCTTGCCACAGTCCTAATACAACTAGCCGTCCTATCCCACATACTGGTCGCATCCCCATTACTATCCCAAGCCCCCATGGCCTTCAACTTCTCTCCCATCTCCAGGGCACTTGCAGTGGTCAAACTCCTCCATCTGATCCTAGGTCGATCATCCCCGACCCTCTTATTCCTCATTATCTTGATCCCTAAATCCATCACCAAAAGCTTATGTCGGGTTGTAAGGTTGTCTATCGGAATGACCTTACAGTCTTTGCACAGACCTCTATCAACCTTTCTCAGGAGTAAAAAGTATATCTGAGTCTTAGCCACCGAACTATAGAATGTTACCAAGTGGTCTTCCTTCTTTGGGAAACTCAAATTGGCTATGACCAACCCAAAAGATCTTGCGAATTCCAAAAGTGAAAGGCCTCCTACATTTCTGACCCCGTAGCCAAAGCCTCCATGCACATCATCATACCCTCCTGAAATAGACCTGATGTGCCCATTAAAATCCCCTCCCACGAAAAGCTTCTCAGTAGGTGGTATACCTCCCACTAACTCGTCCAAATCCTCCCAAAAGTGCCTCTTATCCTCCTCTCTTAAGCCCGCTTGTGGCACATAAGCACTAATAATGTTGAATGTGCTCCCTTCAACGACCACCTTAATCGACATCATCCTATCGTTGACTCTCCTAACCTCCACTACCTGATCCCTTAGATCATTGTCTACTAAAATGCCTACCTCATTCCTATATTTCAATCTACACGAAAACCAAAGCTTATACCCGTCTACCTCCCTAGCTTTAGAACCTACCCATTTGGTCTCTTGGACACAAGCTATATTAATCTTTCTCTTCGTTAGAATTTTAACTAGCTCTATGGATTTGCCCGTTAACGTTCCAATGTTCCAAGAACCAACTCTCAGTCTAGACGCTCCTTTAACCCACTTACCCCTCCTTACCCTCGTCCCCGACCCTGTCCCTGAATGAGAACATGACCTTAATCTACCATCACTATCTAAAGCCACGAAAATATGTAGGAATTAATAAATTATTCAAAAATCTAAAGTTAGCAAAATGCAACAATAAGTGTATGAACAAAAAAAATAGATAAACCGGAGGTACCAACTCCAGTTCAAAAGAACCTGATTCACGCTGAAACACTGTTCACACCGGAAACACTGTTCACGCCGGAAACACTGTTCACGCCGGAAAATGGAAAACTGCGAGACGATGCCGGAAATCAATAGATCTAGGCCAAATCTGAACAGATCTGGAGGTATTCGTTGGAAAACAAGCAAAAGGAAAGAAAAGAAAAAGAAAAAGAAAGAAGAAGAAGAAGATTTTTTTTCCCAAAAAGCTGTGGACGTTTGAGAATTTCTAGACCTTCTATGTATATATTTATATATTCAGGGGTACGGGGAGGGCCCTATCTCGTCATATGTTATTATTAATACTCTTAGAGGTTTGTAGACATGTGTATGTGGATTGATTGTACATTTGTTTCATTTGTGCTCATATGACATACTGCAAATGTTTTTATGTTATGGCAGCTTTATCGGCTTATGTGCCATTTCATGTGATGATACAGGTGAAAGAGGCTATAGATAGATGAGAAAAGTTTTTAACCCATTGGGGTTTTTGTGTATAGTATCACATCACACATGGTTCAACTTAAGTATAGCTGATAGATATGCATAAGAAGGTCTAGGTCATACCCTAGTCGTGGCCTACGGGGTTAGGTCGTGACAAAGTGCAATAAGGAGCCTAAGATCAATCTAAGGGTGGCCAACGCAACAATTGATTCAATGCTCTTTATGCTAGGCAAGAGGTTGATGAGGCTCTCGATGTGGTTATGGATATGTTATGAGTCTTTAACTTTGATGTTTATGCATTGCTCGATCCGGGTGCCAACTTGTCTTTTGTTACTCCTTATATTGCTATGAGATTTAATGTGTGCCCCGAAGTGTTAATAGAACCTTTTTCGGTTTATAATCCCATTGGTGGTTCGGTATTAGCCAAAAGAGCTTATAGAAATTGTCTCGTATGGGTCTTGCACAAATTTATTCCATGTGACCTTGTTGAACTTGATATTACTGATTTGACATCATTCTTGGTATGGATTGGTTATGTGCTGCTTACGCATCTATATATTGAAGAAATCATTTGGTTAAGTTTCACTTTCCTAATGAGCCTATTCTTGAATGGAAGGGTAATGATTTAGTGGTTAAGGGTCGATTCATCTTATGTATTAAGGACCAAAAAATAATTTCCAAAGGGTGCATTTATCATATGGTGCGAGTTAGGGACATTGATTCCAAAACTCCTACTCTTGAGTTGGTCCCTATAGTTAATGAGTTCTTCGACGTATTTCCTGATGATTTTCCCTATATTCCTCTCAAAAGGGAGATTGAATTTGGCATAGATATCCTTCTCGATATCCAACTCATCTTTATTCCTCCTTACCGTATGGCTCAGATGGAACTTAAGGAGTTGAAGGAACAATTGAAGGATTTGTTAGATAAGGGTTTTATAAGACCAAGTATTTCACCATGGGGTGATCCCGTGTTATTTGTTAGGAAGAAAGATGGGTCACTTCGAATGTGTATAGACTATCGGCAATTGAATAAGGTCACTATAAAGAAAAAATATCCAATCCCAAGGATAGATGACTTGTTTGATCAATTACAAGGAGCAAGCTACTTTTCTAAGATTGACCTCCGTTCTGGGTATCATCAATTGAGGGTAAGGGAGTGTGATATTCCCAAGACGGCTTTTCGGACAAGGTATGGTCATTTTGAATTTGTAGTAATATCATTTGGGTTGACAAATGCTCCCTCTATATTCATGGATTTGATAAATCATATTTTCAAGCCATATTTGGATATGTTTGTAGTGGTGTTTATTGATGATATCTTGATCTACTCTCGAAATGAGGAAGATCATATGGGTCACTTAAGGATTGTGTTGCAAATATTGAGGGAAAAGAAATTATTTGCTAAATTTAGTAAGTGCGAATTTTTGCAAAGAGAGGTTGCATTTCTTGGCCATGTGGTGTCTAGTAATGGGATTAAAGTAGATCCAAAGAAAATAGAGGCAGTTAAGAATTGGCCTAGACCATTATCACCTTCGGACATTAGAAGCTTTTTGGGCTTAGCCGGATACTATAGAAGGTTTGTTGAAGGTTTCTCATCTATTTATTCGCCTTTAACTAAGTTGACACAAAATAAGGCAAAGTTCCAATGGTCAGAAGAATGTAAGAAAAGTTTCCAAATATTGAAAGATTGTCTTACGTTAGCTCCTATTTTGACATTGCCCAAAGGTTCAGATGGGTTTGTTATTTATTATGATGCTTCACGTGTTAATTTGGGTTGTGCATTGATGCAACATGGTAAGATTATAGCCTATGCCTATAGGAAACTTAAAGTACATGAAAGAAACTATCCAACCCATGATCTTGAACTTGCGGCAATTGTGTTTGCATTGAAAATTTGGTGCCATTATCATTATGGGGTGCATGTTGATGTGTTTACCGACCATAAAATCTTGCAATATATGTTTAGTCAAAGGAAATTGAACCTTAGGCAAAGAAAGTGGATTGAACTCCTAAAAGACTATGACATGAGCGTATTCTACCATTTAGGTAAGGCAAATGTTGTAGCTGAGGCTCTTAGTTGGTTGTCTATGGATAGTGTTGCACATGTTGAGGAAGGTAAAAGGGAATTTGTCAAAGAGGCCCATAGATTGTCACTTTTAGGTGTGCGTTTGGTTGATTCCAATGATGCAGGCGTTCTTATATATAATGGTTCTGAATCATATCTTGCGGCAGATGACAAGGCCTAACAAGACAATGATCCAACTTTTGTCAACTTGAAGAAGTCGGTTGCCAAAAAATCCATTGAGGATTTCTCCCTAGGAGAAAATGGGGTACTACATTACCAAGGTCGGTTGTGTGTTCCAAATATTGATGGAATAAGAGAGTTGATATTGAATGAGGCCCATAGTTCTCAGTATTTAATTCATCCAGATCCACTAAGATGTATCGTGACTTGAGGAAAGTGTATTGGTGGAATGGCATGAAGAAGGACATATCGGAGTTCGTGGCTAACTGTCCTAATTGCCAACAAGTGAAAGTTGAACATCAAAGGCCGAAAGGTCGACTTCAAAAATCAAAATTCCTACATGGAAGTGGGAAGATGTGAATATGGAATTTGTCACGGGTTTGCCTCATACTAGAAGACAACATGATTCTATTTGGGTCATTGTGGACTGAATAACCAAATCGGCATATTTTCTACCGGTCAAAACTTCTTATGGTCCCGAAGATTATGCTAAGTTGTACATTCATGAACTTGTGAAACTTCATGGTGTTTCTTTGTCGATTATATCGGATAGAGGTACTTAATTTAGTTTATATTTTTGGAAGTCATTTCAGAAAGATCTTGGCACTAAAGTCAAGCTAAGTACCGTTTTTCATCCTTAAACCGATGGACAAGCCGAGAGAACAATTCAAACCTTGAAGGATATGTTGAGGGCATGTGTGATTGACCTTAGAGAATGTTGGGATGACCATTTTCCATTGATTGAGTTTTCCTACAATAATAGTTATCACTCTAGCATCCAAATGGCTCCTTTTGAGGCCTTGTACGAGAGAAGATGTAGTTCTCCAGTGGAGTGGTTTGAATTTGGTGAGATGGCATTGATTGGTCCATATTTGGTAATTTATGCAATGGAGAAAGTAAGGCTCATAAGAAAAAGATTAAAAATGGCTCAAAGTCGTCAAAAGTCCTATAAGGACACTAGGAGGAGAGAGCTTGAATTTCATATGGATGATATGGTGTATTTGAAAATTTTACCTATAAAAGGGGTAATGCGGTTTGGTAATAAAGGGAAGTTGATACCTAGATATATAGGACCTTATAGGATATTGAAGCGCATTGGCAAATTTGCATATGAGTTAGACTTGCCACTTGAGTTGGCTTTGGTTCATCCGGTATTTCATGTGTTGATGTTGAGAAAGTTTGTGGATGATCCAAATTCTATTGTGCCAAGGGAGAACGTGAGTATTGAAGAGAATTTTACTTATGATAAGGTCCCGATTGAGATATTAAACCAGCAAGTGAGGAGGGTGAGAAGTAAAGACGTTGCATCTATCAAAGTGTTATGGAGGAATCAACAAGTAGAGAGTGCTACGTGGGAAGCGGAATCAGACATGATGAAGCGATATCCTTATCTTTTTCCTTTCACTCAAGCCTAAAGGTACTAAGTTGCTCATGATCAAATTGATTAAACTTCTACACTTCAGTTCCATATGTCATTCATATGCATGCATGATCCATGAAAATGATTTCTCTTAAGGACTATGTTTTATTTTAAGTATGAAGTTTTCATGTTCTATGCATTTTTCGAAGTGTCCTCATGTCCATGTTGGGTTTCTAAATCCTTTTTCCATGTCTTTCCTATATTAGTTGAATCTCATTCGAGGACGAATGTTCCCAAGGGGGAGGTATTGTAACATCCCTCAAAAATGATTACAAGTACCTTAAGAATGCCTTAGGAATAGGCCGCTCATGTAATGCGTTATCCTTAATCTTTTTGGAAAATTTGAGTTTGGAATATCGATCAGGGGTCAAACCCTGCGAGAAAATGGTCTCGGTGGATTTTTAGGACCCGTACATTGGAAGATAGATTTTCGAAGAAATTCATAAAATAGTAGGATCCACGACGCGGACCTGGGAGAGTTTTCTGGTCGAGTTGAGTTTTTTTAAAAAGGCGTTTTAGACCTTTTCCAAATTATTGGTCAATGAACCTAGACGTTTTTAGGTCCTAATCCGACTCTATAAATGTACTTAAACCCCTAATTCTATTCATTCTTCTACAATTCATCTATCAAATATTTCTCTCTCTACAAAAAGGCTCTCAAAGGTTTCCATTGAAGAATTCAAGTAATCTACTTAATTTCTCCATCAAACTCTCAAGTTCTTCCAATTTGTTGGTGTTCTCACTTAAGGTATATGGGTATTGATTCATGAATTATTTCATCCATGTAGCCCAATCAATTTCTCAAGGTTTTCTATCAAATTAAAGTATAGTATTTTATGGGTTTTATGATCTCTATTCCTATTGCATTAATTATGATTTAAAGTATCATTCTCAGAAACAATAAGATCAGGCACAGATCCTCTCTCTCAAACCCTAGTAATCATTATCTCAATGAAGGGCATTTTAGTCACAAAAACGAAATGGGGTGGGACCCACCTCCGGACCTCGAAAAATTTCGTTCGAAAGATGGAATCGTAGATTCCGTTGATACGAACACAACGAAAGTTACCTCACTCTCAGATTCCATCTACAGCTCCTCAAATTTGTAAAAGACTGAAGTGATCACTGTTCATTGTTCGAGTGAGGAGCTGCTGCAAGCTGAAAAAATCATATCCTTGAGAAATCATGGATTGCTAAAGGTTATAAACAATATTGGAGATGATTCTTCATCCCATATGCCAACCACAGTACAAAATTCACAAAAAAATTTAGTCCCAATTGTGAAAAATGCAGAGGCGCATCAGCTCAGCATCGCCGCCAATGCGCCACCACTGCGCCTTCAATTTCCAGACACCTACGGCGATATTCTAGCCCTCGCACCACCTGGGCTTTGTGTTACACCTCACCCTTTTAAACTCAGAATGTTTCATAAGTTCCTTGGACATTACCATATGAACCGGATATGCTACGACACTATCAAATGACTCCAACGAAGGGAGGATGTGATACCCCGTAGTAGAGAAGGTTGGAAGGGGAATCATATAAGAATCCGGAAGGAATAGGAGGCCAAGTAACGAGTCGTAGGACTCGACTTATCTACGCAAGCTACTAATTTAGAAATCTTACATACATGAGTTACTTGATTACATACCAAACTTATGTAGCACGGATTACATAGGCTCTTAAAATAAGACGAGATTACGAACCTACGAGAGGGAGCAAAAACTAGTTTCCGAACTTACGAAAGTGAAGCAAGCAGGTGACAAGCAGGCAGGTGACTCACCTACTTGGGATGGACCCCACGCTGCCACGTGGCAGCCCCTAACAGGTTGCATAGATATGGTGGACCAATCACGGCTGGACACGTGTCACCCCCATAGCCACCTTATATATATGTGTATTGTGACTAATTAGTTCATTCCTAGCCAGAAAATCAGTCCAAAACATGGAGAGAAAACGTGAAAAATGAAGAAGGGAAAGGCAGCCATGTCTGGAAGAATTTAAGGGTAAGTTCTTCAATTTTCTTCCGTGAATTAATTATATACGGTGTACCTTAAGTACGTGGATACGTATATATGTATTTTAAGACCTTCATGGAAGTAAAACTCCAGCTTTGCAATTGGAATTTGGAAGAGAAAATAAGAGAAAACGTTAATTAATAAACCCGTTTTTGGAAGGGACAGTGGTTAGTAATATTGGTATAACTTCTTGTGTACAGATTCGTTTCGAGTGATTTAATATGTTTTGGAAAGGTATTTCGTGGTTCTATAACTTTCATTCAGACTCCAAAATCCAGTTCTACTTGTATCAGCTTGAAAAGTGGTGATGAAGTGTAGAGGAGGTACTGCTCAAATTTGGTTTTGGAAATTCTACACGGACAGCTGTAAGTATTTTGGTCATATCTTTTTGTACAAAATTGATGTAGGGATGATTAGAAATTTTTTGCGACCCTAAGACATATGTATATAACTTTCATGAAGGGCGTAAATCCTGTTTCCCTCCATTACCCCTTCGAAACGAAGCGACAAGGTAAAACAGTAAGCTGTCCAGATTTCACATTTTGGATAGTTTTGGCGAGTTTGACAAGTTTAATGTAAGGTAAGGTTTCTTCTTTAAATTTGAGCTTTATGTGTTCTGATGGAGCATGTTACACGCCCTATTGGTGGCTGGAAATATGAAAATGGCTTAGAAATACTTGGCGTTCGGAATAAACTAATTTGTAGTCGTTATAGTTGAATTGTTGTCGAAACAAAGTGTTGTTCTTGTGAGTTGCTCTGCAGGGGTGTGGCTTGTTGTTGCAGGGCATAAATATGTCCTAATGTGGGTTAGGGTGCTTCTGGTAGAAGACACATGACCCCTCGTTATGTATAATTAAAGGCGTCACAAAATAAAGGCTAGACGCCCTATTGAGATATCGTGTTTTTGGAATAGGTCGTTTGGAGTGTATGTTGTATATTGTTGGTATGAATTGCTGCAGGTTGTTGTTGTTGGTTGGCTGTAGGTCTTAGGGACCTAATTGGAAATTCGGATAGGGCACATTATAGGGGAGGTGCTGCCCAATTTTCGTTAACGCCTTAACAAACTAAAGGACTAGTCGAGGAAACAACTAAGGCAATAGATTCCATTAACATTAAGGCGTAATCCAAGATGCTGGAAAGTTAAGAGTAGTTGATATTCGTATTACTTTCATATTGAATAGGTTCGGAAGACGACGAGACGAGCAGGATAAAGGGTAACTCCCAAAAGGTATGTAAAGCTTTCTCTTGGCATGTTTTGGTATAGGCTCGTACAGCTATCTTTCTTTCCTTTTGGCAAGTTTTAGCCTTAAGTGAAGTGTGTGTGGAATGTGGGGATAATTCCATTCCCAAAACTCCAAGTATGCCTCATAACCCATATCCACTGCTTAGTATTGGAATTTCTGCAAGAATTGAGTATTGCCTAGTAAGGCTCCTATGTGTTAAACACTTGTAGGTGGAAAGCTATCTCTCATTTCCTTTGATACGTATTTGGTACGAAAGTGAGATTATGATGCCATAATGATTCACCGAGCCCCATGATGGGCCGGGTATGAAATATGTGTATGCAGATCCCATAAAGGAAAGTACAGACCATATATAGTTTATTCTCTTTCTTCTTCTGGCATGTCTTAGCTGTAGGTTAAAAATGATATGAGTTCCGGGGTAACTCCATTCTTAGCATCTCTTATTTACGTCTGAATATCAAACTTTTATAATAATCGAACTATTTCCATGGAAACTTTTATATGTTAAAAAGGTAACAAATATACAGGCTCCAAGTCTTATAGACTATATGTTAACAAATGTTTCTGGTTCCATAAGCGATTTGGCTTTACTTTAGTACATGTCTAGGAGCCCCGAGATTATAATTGAGACAACCCATAATGGCATTTAGAGGACACTCGAGATGACTACACCGTTACTCGGGTTCTCAAATAAAAGCTTAACTTTCTTATTCTGTCGAGTCTCTGATAACGATTTAAATTGCATATAGTTACTCACTACTCTACTCGTGTATACCGTAACACTTCTTTCCTTGAGTCCCGGGCCAGGATATGTTCTCGTGCACAGTTCACTGCATTATTCACTGAGTCCCTCAATAGAGGGCCAGGATACGTGTATAAATATATGATGATGTGTTGTAATAAGGTGGTGATGGCACTGGGCCATGATGGTTTTACAGAGATGATTTTACAGAGATGATTCACCGGACCCCCGAAAGGGCCGGCTATATGATATGACTCGAACATGCATGTTTTTGTAATTCATAAAGTACAGGTACAGGTTTTTGAATTGATATCTTATCCCCTGATTCTCTGTCTCAGATATGTTTCCAGTTGTATTATATTATGTTTTACATACTCAGTACACATATCGTACTGACCCCCTTTCTCGGGGGGCTGCGTTCATGCCCGCAGGTACAGATACAAATTTTGGGAGTCCGTCAGCTTAGGATTCCATGCAGCTCAGCTGGAAGAGGCTCCATTGTATCGGAGCCTAGTTTTTGATGCTGCCCACGGATGTATAGAAATTGTTTTATCCATTCAGGGGTACGGCGGGGCCCCTGTCCCGCCATATGTTGTCATTTATATGTTTAGAGGTCTGCAGACATGTATACGTGGGTTGTGTATGTCAGCTTGATTAATCTGAGTCTACATGATATATGATATATGTTATTATGTTATGGCAGCCTTGTCGGCTTGCGTGCCCTATCGGGTTGTGGTACAAATGAAAAGGGCTACAGGTTTATGAAAATGTTATCGCCCAGTGGGGCTCTGTTACATGATATTGTCTTATTTATGATTCAATGTGACCTCAGCTAATAGATATATGTACGGGGGGTCCAGGTCGGACCCCAGTCGCGGCCTACGGGGTTGGGTCGTGACAGAAGTGGTATTAGAGCAGTTCGTCCTCGGAGTGTCTGCAGACCGTGTCTAATAGAGTCTTGGTTATCGATGTGTTGCGTGCCACATCTATAAACAGGAAGCTATAGGACATTTAGGATGTTACATTTCTTCTACATCTGAGATCGTGCTTTAGATCCGAGTCATAGGAAAAATTGCTTATACTAACCTTGGATCTTAACAGAAGGACGACACCAACAGAAAAAAGTAATTGATGACATGGAAAGTTATAAAGCATGCAGGTAAGTAAAGTAAAGCCACGAAAGATATTCGTCAGGTAAGGTATTGAAATATAAAGTTGAAACCTGAAAGGAAAGCAGACAGAAAGTGCAACAGATGCAGTTTGAAGTTAGACATATGAGGTAAGTCCGGTATTTTTATATTATTGTTGACGTTGAAAGCCCTGTGTGGCTGCGATATGAGATGACATTGAAAGCCCTGTGCGGCTGTGATATGATATGTATATATATATGTTGGCCCTGTGAGGCATTGTTGGTATTTTCTGTGTGCAGGTTTTGAGATAGTAAGGAGTGTAGAGGAAACTCTGCCGAAATTTTCCTAGAACAGGGAAAAGGGAATAAAACGTACCTTTATAACATGTCTTGGAAATTGATACCGAGTACCCGTATTATGCTAAAGTAAAGTTGTAAGAGGTACCCTTCATTTCGTCAATAAGGGGCTCCCTTTTCACTCGAAGAATTTTATTTCGGAGGAACAAAGGCTTATTTAAGTAGTAAAGTTCAGATTACGGTATCTCCAGCCGTATTTGTATTGTAGGAATATACATAGAGGGCTCAGAATGAAGGATAAGATGTCCCGCGAATGAGTTTCACTCTTTTGGAAAAAAAATACCAAGCCCTCAACTCTTAATTGTAAATTAGATGAGTTGTTCATAACTCGAGGATAAACTCAGATGGAGACCAGGTAGGTCAAGTACTAAAAAAAAAGTACTGTGATGTTTAAGAGGTTCTGATTTCTTCCAACAATGGTTGGAAAATGATGTACGATAATAGTTTATAATTTGCCACCGACTAATTGGGGAAAGAACTTCTAATAGAAGCACCTCAAAGAGATGTCAGGAACCAAATATATATACTAGTTAAAAAGGGGGATATGTAAGTATGAACTGAACAGTGTGATACGAGTATGCAGGGATAAAGTGGAACCACTAGTAAGACACACATAGTACGCGTTGCCTAAGTTAAAGGACTGCATTGAGAACGCAGTAAGAGCATGGGGCTTGAGATATAAAAAAAAAATGACGCGTGTACACAACGTCGCCCCAAAAATAGTGGAACCCTTAAGGGACGAGGATGGAAAACTTAAGGAACAAACGATGCAACTTTTATTCGTCCCAAGAAATAAAGGATATAGGTTGGGACAAAACCACTACTTCGAGAAAACCTAGAATAGTTATCGTCAGAATACTAGCACTACCTAATTGGGATTGGAACAACTATAGGTGCTAAGTAATTCTTGGAAAAAGAAAAAGTAGAAGGTGGCCTTGGACGAGTTGTTCCCTAGGTCACATTGTTCAAGTACTGATTAGTAGATAAGACATTACGTTAGATATGGAAAGGTTCTAGTCGCTTCGTAATTTAATCAAGGCTCCGTACGTGGATAGTCAGATTATAAACATGCAGATAAACGAAGACATGATGCGGTACCAAATAGATTGGTGAAAGGAATTGGACAAAAATTTAGACTGGACATAGAGACGTAGAACAAAGTACAAACAGAGGAAAGTGCGGGTACCCCCTAAATAGAGGAAGTTAATGAGAAAATGGAAAAGGTAGGAGGAGGCAATTGATATAGCAATAAATGTGAGATAGACGTCTAAACTTTGATAAGATATCTTGCTAAACCAAGTTGGAAAGGTCCGGAAGTTACCAATAATTGGATGGAAGCCGGAATGCTACATAAGGTAGCGTTAAGAAGTTTGTGACGAGACCCTGAACAACATAACACTAGAAGGTGGTTGCGGATAAAAACACATGTAACCATGGAAGGATATCGAATAACTCAAGAGACACTACGAAGGATAATGACAACATGCTAGACCAAAAAGCCAAAATGTTGGCTATAGAGTTGGTCGCAAATGATGTTACGATAAATGTATAACCAAGGACAAAGGAATAGAAAGCCTCCTATGGTAGAAAATGAGAAGAACAAAAAATGAATAAAGGATAGGGGAGCTCATATGTCAAATTCCTTTAAAGCTATGCTAGCTAATAATAGCCAAAACTCAAAATGGCTCCAAAGGTTACTATATGAAAGAACTTTAGCGCTACTCAGTAGCCCACCCTAATGAATGGGTGCGTACAGAAAGGGGGGAATACAATAGAGGAAGTTAAACCAAACTGACCAAAAAGGGACATGGTCACAGCGGAACTAAAGGTCTATGCCGATACTGGTCACAAGATAACAAAGGAAGGACAGGGCAAAACATAAAGACTCGCGAGACAACACTAAGGTAAATCTTGGGCTAAATTGAGTGCCCGCACATCGTAGAAAGGATTACAGTGAAACGATACACGAAGACTTCCCAGAAAGGTCACCCATCCCAATATTACTCTCGCCCCAGCACGCTTAACTTCAAAATTTTGATGGTACTTAATGCGTAAGTGCTGGTGGGATCCCGCGAGATGGAGGAATCTGAACTAGTGATGGAGAAACGATATGAGATTATGTACCCAGAGTATTATAAGATACGTTAAGGTAATTGTAACAAGGGTTTAAGCAAAATAAGAAGGATTAGCTAATTGCTAATTGACGACGCACTTGAATGCCACAGTTCTTCAACATAGAACCAGTTAACGAGTGGAAAACCACAGAATAACTATATAGGCCAGTTAAAGTTCTAAAGAAAGTCGAGAAAAACTATACGAAGCTAAGGATTCCTAAATTATCAACGTCACCACGCACCTATTCTAAACTTTTCAAGAGTAGGGTGCTATGCGGGTTATTGCGAGAAGACTAACGAATCAACCCCTTTGCTTCCAAGCAAGACCACCTATGCAACTGGAACTAGGTGAAGCTATATGACAAGGAAGTAGTAAGATTCCGTGAAGTTCCCCAACTAATATCTCAGATAGAGGAACTTCAAATATGATTAACGTTTGGACCTCAGTCCAAGAAAAGGTCGGGAGCACAGACAGACCTTCATACCGCATTTACCTCGGGCTTCTGAATAGACTGAGCATACTATCAACTGCTAGAAAATATATTGCGAGCTTATGAGGTTGGCTTTAAGTGTAGCTAGGACTATCGTCCATCAATTATTAGGTTTGCCTACGAGAAGGGCTACCATTTCAGTGTCCAAATGACCCCTACAAGATGTTGTAAGGAAGCGCCTATAGGTCCCCCTGATGGGAAAAAGACTAAGCTGGTAGGCCAAACAGGATTAAGCAAACTATTGACTAAAAGCCCAGAGTTGGGAGGAATGATATACAGATAATCGACGTCGACATGCAGAGTTCAAGTTGATGATTGGATGTTCATAATGGGGTCACCTAGAAAAGGAACTTGACCCAGAATATGTTAGACTGTATCAGGTTGCGCGTAAGGTGGGCAACGCGGCTGGTAAGTTGAGCTTACCACTTGATTTGGAGACCATACGCCCAGCCTATCAGATATAGATATTTCGCGAATGTACTAGCGATCCACCCATAGTATGTCTTATAAATGAAGTCCATGAGATGGGAGAGTTATCCTATGAGGAGAAACTTATTGCCATCTTCGATTGGCAAATTAGAAGGTTGCGAACTGAAGACGTGCCTTCCGTCAAGGTATTGTGGCAAAATCAAAACTAGAAAAGGGGATGAAAGAAATTAAAAAGAGGACATAAAACACCAGGTAAACAGGTAACCCCAACTCCTGAAACTCGTATACTAAGTACTTCGATGGAAATATGTGTAAGGAAATAGAAACGAATCCCCCGATGGTCTGTATAAGTTCTAAGGGAAGTTTTGTTTAACATTCGGGGACGAATGTTCTAAAGGGGGGAAGGATGTTACACCTCACCCTTTTAAACTCAGAATGTTTCATAAGTTCCTTGGACATTACCATATGAACTGGATATGCTACGACACTATCAAATGACTCCAACGAAGGGAGGATGTGATACCCCGTAGTAGAGAAGGTTGGAAGGGGAATCATATAAGAATCCGGAATGAATAGGAGGCCAAGTAACGAGTCGTAGGACTCGACTTATCTACGCAAGCTACTAATTTAGAAATCTTACATACGTGAGTTACTTGATTACATACCAAACTTATGTAGCACGGGTTACATAGGCTCTTAAAATAAGACGAGATTACGAACCTACGAGAGGGAGCAAAAACTAGTTTCCGAACTTACGAAAGTGAAGCAAGCAGGTGACAAGCAGGCAGGTGACTCACCTACTTGGGATGGACCCCACGCTGCCACGTGGCAGCCCCTAACTGGTTGCATAGATATGGTGGACCAATCACGGCTGGACACGTGTCACCCTAGGGGCTGACACGTGTCACCCCCATAGCCACCTTATATATATGTGTATTGTGACTAATTAGTTCATTCCTAGCCAGAAAATCAGTCCAAAACATGGAGAGAAAACGTGAAAAATGAAGAAGGGAAAGGCAGCCATGTCTGGAAGAATTTAAGGGTAAGTTCTTCAATTTTCTTCCGTGAATTAATTATATACGGTGTACCTTAAGTACGTGGATACGTATATATGTATTTTAAGACCTTCATGGAAGTAAAACTCCAGCTTTGCAATTGGAATTTGGAAGAGAAAATAAGAGAAAACGTTAATTAATAAACCCGTTTTTGGAAGGGACAGTGGTTAGTAATATTGATATAACTTCTTGTGTACAGATTCGTTTCGAGTGATTTAATATGTTTTGGAAAGGTATTTCGTGGTTCTATAACTTTCATTCAGACTCCAAAATCCAGTTCTACTTGTATCAGCTTGAAAAGTGGTGATGAAGTGTAGAGGAGGTACTGCTCAAATTTGGTTTTGGAAATTCTACACGGACAGCTGTAAGTATTTTGGTCATATCTTTTTGTACAAAATTGATGTAGGGATGATTAGAAATTTTTTGCGACCCTAAGACATATTTATATAACTTTCATGAAGGGCGTAAATCCTGTTTCCCTCCATTACCCCTTCGAAACGAAGCGACAAGGTAAAACAGTAAGCTGTCCAGATTTCACATTTTGGATAGTTTTGGCGAGTTTGACAAGTTTAACGTAAGGTAAGGTTTCTTCTTTAAATTTGAGCTTTATGTGTTCTGATGGAGCATGTTACACGCCCTATTGGTGGCTGGAAATATGAAAATGGCTTAGAAATACTTGGCGTTCGGAATAAACTAATTTGTAGTCGTTATAGTTGAATTGTTGTCGAAACAAAGTGTTGTTCTTGTGAGTTGCTCTGCAGGGGTGTGGCTTGTTGTTGCAGGGCCTAAATATGTCCTAATGTGGGTTAGGTTGCTGCTGGTAGAAGACACATGACCCCTCGTTATGTATAATTAAAGGCGTCACAAAATAAAGGCTAGACGCCCTATTTAGATATCGTGTTTTTGGAATAGGTCGTTTGGAGTGTATGTTGTATATTGTTGGTATGAATTGCTGCAGGTTGTTGTTGTTGGTTGGCTGTAGGTCTTAGGGACCTAATTCGAAATTCGGATAGGGCACATTATAGGGGAGGTGCTGCCCAATTTTCGTTAACGCCTTAACAAACTAAAGGACTAGTCGAGGAAACAACTAAGGCAATAGATTCCATTAACATTAAGGCGTAATCCAAGATGCTGGAAAGTTAAGAGTAGTTGATATTCGTATTACTTTCATATTGAATAGGTTCGGAAGACGACGAGACGAGCAGGATAAAGGGTAACTCCCAAAAGGTATGTAAAGCTTTCTCTTGGCATGTTTTGGTATAGGCTCGTACAACTATCTTTCTTTCCTTTTGGCAAGTTTTAGCCTTAAGTGAAGTGTGTGTGGAATGTGGGGATAATTCCATTCCCAAAACTCCAAGTATGCCTCATAACCCATATCCACTGCTTAGTATTGGAATTTCTGCAAGAATTGAGTATTGCCTAGTAAGGCTCCTATGTGTTAAACACTTGTAGGTGGAAAGCTATCTCTCATTTCCTTTGATACGTATTTGGTACGAAAGTGAGATTATGATGCCATAATGATTCACCGAGCCCCATGATGGGCCGGGTATGAAATATGTGTATGCAGATCCCATAAAGGAAAGTACAGACCATATATAGTTTATTCTCTTTCTTCTTCTGGCATGTCTTAGCTGTACGTTAAAAATGATATGAGTTCCGGGGTAACTCCATTCTTAGCATCTCTTATTTACGTCTGAATATCAAACTTTTATAATAATCGAACTATTTCCATGGAAACTTTTATATGTTAAAAAGGTAACAAATGTACAGGCTCCAAGTCTTATAGACTATATGTTAACAAATGTTTCTGGTTCCATAAGCGATTTGGCTTTACTTTAGTACATGTCTAGGAGCCCCGAGATTATAATTGAGACAACCCATAATGGCATTTAGAGGACACTCGAGATGACTACACCGTTACTCGGGTTCTCAAATAAAAGCTTAACTTTCTTATTCTGTCGAGTCTCTGATAACGATTTAAATTGCATATAGTTACTCACTACTCTACTCGTGTATACCGTAACACTTCTTTCCTTGAGTCCCGGGCCAGGATATGTTCTCGTGCACAGTTCACTGCATTATTCACTGAGTCCCTCAATAGAGGGCCAGGATACGTGTATAAATATATGATGATGTGTTGTAATAAGGTGGTGATGGCACTGGGCCATGATGGTTTTACAGAGATGATTTTACAGAGATGATTCACCGGACCCCCGAAAGGGCCGGCTATATGATATGACTCGAACATGCATGTTTTTGTAATTCATAAAGTACAGGTACAGGTTTTTGAATTGATATCTTATCCCCTGATTCTCTGTCTCAGATATGTTTCCAGTTGTATTATATTATGTTTTACATACTCAGTACACATATCGTACTGACCCCCTTTCTCGGGGGGCTGCGTTCATGCCCGCAGGTACAGATACAAATTTTGGGAGTCCGTCAGCTTAGGATTCCATGCAGCTCAGCTGGAAGAGGCTCCATTGTATCGGAGCCTAGTTTTTGATGCTGCCCACGGATGTATAGAAATTGTTTTATCCATTCAGGGGTACGGCGGGGCCCCTGTCCCGCTATATGTTGTCATTTATATGTTTAGAGGTCTGCAGACATGTATACGTGGGTTGTGTATGTCAGTTTGATTAATCTGAGTCTACATGATATATGATATTTGTTATTAGGTTATGGCAGCCTTGTCGGCTTGCGTGCCCTATCGGGTTGTGGTACAAATGAAAAGGGCTACAGGTTTATGAAAATGTTATCGCCCAGTGGGGCTCTGTTACATGATATTGTCTTATTTATGATTCAATGTGACCTCAGCTAATAGATATATGTACGGGGGGTCCAGGTCGGACCCCAGTCGCGGCCTACGGGGTTGGGTCGTGACAGAAGTGGTATTAGAGTAGTTCGTCCTCGGAGTGTCTGCAGACCGTGTCTAATAGAGTCTTGGTTATCGATGTGTTGCGCGCCACATCTATAAACAGGAAGCTGTAGGACATTTAGGATGTTACATTTCTTCTACATCTGACATCGTGCTTTAGATCCGAGTCATAGGAAAAATTGCTTATACTAACCTTGGATCTTAACAGAAGGACGATACCAACAGAAAAAAGTAATTGATGACATGGAAAGTTATAAAGCATGCAGGTAAGTAAAGTAAAGCCACGAAAGATATTCGTCAGGTAAGGTATTGAAATATAAAGTTGAAACCTGAAAGGAAAGCAGACAGAAAGTGCAACAGATGCAGTTTGAAGTTAGACATATGAGGTAAGTCCGGTATTTTTATATTATTGTTGACGTTGAAAGCCCTGTGTGGCTGCGATATGAGATGACATTGAAAGCCCTGTGCGGCTGTGATATGATATGTATATATATATGTTGGCCCTGTGAGGCATTGTTGGTATTTTCTGTGTGCAGGTTTTGAGATAGTAAGGAGTGTAGAGGAAACTCTGCCGAAATTTTCCTAGAACAGGGAAAAGGGAATAAAACGTACCTTTATAACATGTCTTGGAAATTGATACCGAGTACCCGTATTATGCTAAAGTAAAGTTGTAAGAGGTACCCTTCATTTCGTCAATAAGGGGCTCCCTTTTCACTCGAAGAATTTTATTTCGGAGGAACAAAGGCTTATTTAAGTAGTAAAGTTCAGATTACGGTATCTCCAGCCGTATTTGTATTGTAGGAATATACATAGAGGGCTCAGAATGAAGGATAAGATGTCCCGCGAATGAGTTTCACTCTTTTGGAAAAAAAATACCAAGCCCTCAACTCTTAATTGTAAATTAGATGAGTTGTTCATAACTCGAGGATAAACTCAGATGGAGACCAGGTAGGTCAAGTACTAAAAAAAAAGTACTGTGATGTTTAAGAGGTTCTGATTTCTTCCAACAATGGTTGGAAAATGATGTACGATAATAGTTTATAATTTGCCACCGACTAATTGGGGAAAGAACTTCTAATAGAAGCACCTCAAAGAGATGTCAGGAACCAAATATATATACTAGTTAAAAAGGGGGATATGTAAGTATGAACTGAACAGTGTGATACGAGTATGCAGGGATAAAGTGGAACCACTAGTAAGACACACATAGTACGCGTTGCCTAAGTTAAAGGACTGCATTGAGAACGCAGTAAGAGCATGGGGCTTGAGATATAAAAAAAAAATGACGCGTGTACACAACGTCGCCCCAAAAATAGTGGAACCCTTAAGGGACGAGGATGGAAAACTTAAGGAACAAACGATGCAACTTTTATTCGTCCCAAGAAATAAAGGATATAGGTTGGGACAAAACCACTACTTCGAGAAAACCTAGAATAGTTATCGTCAGAATACTAGCACTACCTAATTGGGATTGGAACAACTATAGGTGCTAAGTAATTCTTGGAAAAAGAAAAAGTAGAAGGTGGCCTTGGACGAGTTGTTCCCTAGGTCACATTGTTCAAGTACTGATTAGTAGATAAGACATTACGTTAGATATGGAAAGGTTCTAGTCGCTTCGTAATTTAATCAAGGCTCCGTACGTGGATAGTCAGATTATAAACATGCAGATAAACGAAGACATGATGCGTTACCAAATAGATTGGTGAAAGGAATTGGACAAAAATTTAGACTGGACATAGAGACGTAGAACAAAGTACAAACAGAGGAAAGTGCGGGTACCCCCTAAATAGAGGAAGTGAATGAGAAAATGGAAAAGCTAGGAGGAGGCAATTGATATAGCAATAAATGTGAGATAGACGTCTAAACTTTGATAAGATATCTTGCTAAACCAAGTTGGAAAGGTCCGGAAGTTACCAATAATTGGATGGAAGCCGGAATGCTACATAAGGTAGCATTAAGAAGTTTGTGACGAGACCCTGAACAACATAACACTAGAAGGTGGTTGCGGATAAAAACACATGTAACCATGGAAGGATATCGAATAACTCAAGAGACACTACGAAGGATAATGACAACATGCTAGACCAAAAAGCCAAAATGTTGGCTATAGAGTTGGTCGCAAATGATGTTACGATAAATGTATAACCAAGGACAAAGGAATAGAAAGCCTCCTATGGTAGAAAATGAGAAGAACACAAAATGAATAAAGGATAGGGGAGCTCATATGTCAAATTCCTTTAAAGCTATGCTAGCTAATAATAGCCAAAACTCAAAATGGCTCCAAAGGTTACTATATGAAAGAACTTTAGCGCTACTCAGTAGCCCACCCTAATGAATGGGTGCGTACAGAAAGGGGGGAATACAATAGGGGAAGTTAAACCAAACTGACCAAAAAGGGACATGGTCATAGCGGAACTAAAGGTCTATGCCGATACTGGTCACAAGATAACAAAGGAAGGACAGGGCAAAACATAAAGACTCGCGAGACAACACTAAGGTAAATCTTGGGCTAAATTGAGTGCCCGCACATCGTAGAAAGGATTACAGTGAAACGATACACGAAGACTTCCCAGGAAGGTCACCCATCCCAATATTACTCTCGCCCCAGCACGCTTAACTTCAAAATTTTGATGGTACTTAATGCGTAAGTGCTGGTGGGATCCCGCGAGATGGAGGAATCTGAACTAGTGATGGAGAAACGATATGAGATTATGTACCCAGAGTATTATAAGATACGTTAAGGTAATTGTAACAAGGGTTTAAGCAAAATAAGAAGGATTAGCTAATTGCTAATTGACGACGCACTTGAATGCCACAGTTCTTCAACATAGAACCAGTTAACGAGTGGAAAACCACAGAATAACTATATAGGCCAGTTAAAGTTCTAAAGAAAGTCGAGAAAAACTATACGAAGCTAAGGATTCCCAAATTATCAACGTCACCACGCACCTATTCTAAACTTTTCAAGAGTAGGGTGCTATGCGGGTTATTGCGAGAAGACTAACGAATCAACCCCTTTGCTTCCAAGCAAGACCACCTATGCAACTGGAACTAGGTGAAGCTATATGACAAGGAAGTAGTAAGATTCCGTGAAGTTCCCCAACTAATATCTCAGATAGAGGAACTTCAAATATGATTAACGTTTGGACCTCAGTCCAAGAAAAGGTCGGGAGCACAGACAGACCTTCATACCGCATTTACCTCGGGCTTCTGAATAGACTGAGCATACTATCAACTGCTAGAAAATATATTGCGAGCTTATGAGGTTGGCTTTAAGTGTAGCTAGGACTATCGTCCATCAATTATTAGGTTTGCCTACGAGAAGGGCTACCATTTCAGTGTCCAAATGACCCCTACAAGATGTTGTAAGGAAGCGCCTATAGGTCCCCCTGATGGGAAAAAGACTAAGCTGGTAGGCCAAACAGGATTAAGCAAACTATTGACTAAAAGCCAAGAGTTGGGAGGAATGATATACAGATAATCGACGTCGACATGCAGAGTTCAAGTTGATGATTGGATGTTCATAATGGGGTCACCTAGAAAAGGAACTTGACCCAGAATATGTTAGACTGTATCAGGTTGCGCGTAAGGTGGGCAACGCGGCTGGTAAGTTGAGCTTACCACTTGATTTGGAGACCATACGCCCAGCCTATCAGATATAGATATTTCGCGAATGTACTAGCGATCCACCCATAGTATGTCTTATAAATGAAGTCCATGAGATGGGAGAGTTATCCTATGAGGAGAAACTTATTGCCATCTTCGATTGGCAAATTAGAAGGTTGCGAACTGAAGACGTGCCTTCCGTCAAGGTATTGTGGCAAAATCAAAACTAGAAAAGGGGATGAAAGAAATTAAAAAGAGGACATAAAACACCAGGTAAACAGGTAACCCCAACTCCTGAAACTCGTATACTAAGTACTTCGATGGAAATATGTGTAAGGAAATAGAAACGAATCCCCCGATGGTCTGTATAAGTTCTAAGGGAAGTTTTGTTTAACATTCGGGGACGAATGTTCTAAAGGGGGGAAGGATGTTACACCTCACCCTTTTAAACTCAGAATGTTTCATAAGTTCCTTGGACATTACCATATGAACCGGATATGCTACGACACTATCAAATGACTCCAACGAAGGGAGGATGTGATACCCCGTAGTAGAGAAGGTTGGAAGGGGAATCATATAAGAATCCGGAAGGAATAGGAGGCCAAGTAACGAGTCGTAGGACTCGACTTATCTACGCAAGCTACTAATTTAGAAATCTTACATACGTGAGTTACTTGATTACATACCAAACTTATGTAGCACGGATTACATAGGCTCTTAAAATAAGACGAGATTACGAAACTACGAGAGGGAGCAAAAACTAGTTTCCGAACTTACGAAAGTGAAGCAAGCAGGTGACAAGCAGGCAGGTGACTCACCTACTTGGGATGGACCCCACGCTGCCACGTGGCAGCCCCTAACTGGTTGCATAGATATGGTGGACCAATCACGGCTGGACACGTGTCACCCTAGGGGCTGACACCTGTCACCCCCATAGCCACCTTATATATATGTGTATTGTGACTAATTAGTTCATTCCTAGCCAGAAAATCAGTCCAAAACATGGAGAGAAAACGTGAAAAATGAAGAAGGGAAAGGCAGCCATGTCTGGAAGAATTTAAGGGTAAGTTCTTCAATTTTCTTCCGTGAATTAATTATATACGGTGTACCTTAAGTACGTGGATACGTATATATGTATTTTAATACCTTCATGGAAGTAAAACTCCAGCTTTGCAATTGGAATTTGGAAGAGAAAATAAGAGAAAACGTTAATTAATAAACCCGTTTTTGGAAGGGACAGTGGTTAGTAATATTGGTATAACTTCTTGTGTACAGATTCGTTTCGAGTGATTTAATATGTTTTGGAAAGGTATTTCGTGGTTCTATAACTTTCATTCAGACTCCAAAATCCAGTTCTACTTGTATCAGCTTGAAAAGTGGTGATGAAGTGTAGAGGAGGTACTGCTCAAATTTGGTTTTGGAAATTCTACACGGACAGCTGTAAGTATTTTGGTCATATATTTTTGTACAAAATTGATGTAGGGATGATTAGAAATTTTTTGCGACCCTAAGACATATGTATATAACTTTCATGAAGGGCGTAAATCCTGTTTCCCTCCATTACCCCTTCGAAACGAAGCGACAAGGTAAAACAGTAAGCTGTCCAGATTTCACATTTTGGATAGTTTTGGCGAGTTTGACAAGTTTAACGTAAGGTAAGGTTTCTTCTTTAAATTTGAGCTTTATGTGTTCTGATGGAGCATGTTACACGCCCTATTGGTGGCTGGAAATATGAAAATGGCTTAGAAATACTTGGCGTTCGGAATAAACTAATTTGTAGTCGTTATAGTTGAATTGTTGTCGAAACAAAGTGTTGTTCTTGTGAGTTGCTCTGCAGGGGTGTGGCTTGTTGTTGCAGGGCCTAAATATGTCCTAATGTGGGTTAGGGTGCTGCTGGTAGAAGACACATGACCCCTCGTTATGTATAATTAAAGGCGTCACAAAATAAAGGCTAGACGCCCTATTGAGATATCGTGTTTTTGGAATAGGTCGTTTGGAGTGTATGTTGTATATTGTTGGTATGAATTGCTGCAGGTTGTTGTTGTTGGTTGGCTGTAGGTCTTAGGGACCTAATTCGAAATTCGGATAGGGCACATTATAGGGGAGGTGCTGCCCAATTTTCGTTAACGCCTTAACAAACTAAAGGACTAGTCGAGGAAACAACTAAGGCAATAGATTCCATTAACATTAAGGCGTAATCCAAGATGCTGGAAAGTTAAGAGTAGTTGATATTCGTATTACTTTCATATTGAATAGGTTCGGAAGACGACGAGACGAGCAGGATAAAGGGTAACTCCCAAAAGGTATGTAAAGCTTTCTCTTGGCATGTTTTGGTATAGGCTCGTACAGCTATCTTTCTTTCCTTTTGGCAAGTTTTAGCCTTAAGTGAAGTGTGTGTGGAATGTGGGGATAATTCCATTCCCAAAACTCCAAGTATGCCTCATAACCCATATCCACTGCTTAGTATTGGAATTTCTGCAAGAATTGAGTATTGCCTAGTAAGGCTCCTATGTGTTAAACACTTGTAGGTGGAAAGCTATCTCTCATTTCCTTTGATACGTATTTGGTACGAAAGTGAGATTATGATGCCATAATGATTCACCGAGCCCCATGATGGGCCGGGTATGAAATATGTGTATGCAGATCCCATAAAGGAAAGTACAGACCATATATAGTTTATTCTCTTTCTTCTTCTGGCATGTCTTAGCTGTAGGTTAAAAATGATATGATTTCCGGGGTAACTCCATTCTTAGCATCTCTTATTTACGTCTGAATATCGAACTTTTATAATAATCGAACTATTTCCATGGAAACTTTTATATGTTAAAAAGGTAACAAATGTACAGGCTCCAAGTCTTATAGACTATATGTTAACAAATGTTTCTGGTTCCATAAGCGATTTGGCTTTACTTTAGTACATGTCTAGGAGCCCCGAGATTATAATTGAGACAACCCATAATGGCATTTAGAGGACACTCGAGATGACTACACCGTTACTCGGGTTCTCAAATAAAAGCTTAACTTTCTTATTCTGTCGAGTCTCTGATAACGATTTAAATTGCATATAGTTACTCACTACTCTACTCGTGTATACCGTAACACTTCTTTCCTTGAGTCCCGGGCCAGGATATGTTCTTGTGCACAGTTCACTGCATTATTCACTGAGTCCCTCAATAGAGGGCCAGGATACGTGTATAAATATATGATGATGTGTTGTAATAAGGTGGTGATGGCACTGGGGCCATCATGGTTTTACAGAGATGATTTTACAGAGATGATTCACCGGACCCCCAAAAGGGCCGGCTATATGATATGACTCGAACATGCATGTTTTTGTAATTCATAAAGTACAGGTACAGGTTTCTGAATTGATATCTTATCTCCTGATTCTCTATCTCAGATATGTTTCCAGTTGTATTATATTATGTTTTACATACTCAGTACACATATCGTACTGATCCCCTTTCTCGGGGGGCTGCGTTCATGCCCGCAGGTACAGATACAGATTTTGGGAGTCCGTCAGCTTAGGATTCCATGCAGCTCAGCTGGAAGAGGCTCCATTGTATCGGAGCCTAGTTTTTGATGTTGTCCACGGATGTATAGAAATTGTTTTATCCATTCAGGGGTACGGCGGGGCCCCTGTCCCGCCATATGTTGTCATTTATATGTTTAGAGGTCTGCAGACATGTATACGTGGGTTGTGTATGTCAGTTTGATTAAGCTGAGTCTACATGATATATGATATATGTTATTATGTTATGGCAGCCTTGTTGGCTTGCGTGCCCTATCGGGTTGTGGTACAAATGAAAAGGGCTACAGGTTTATGAAAATGTTATCGCCCAGTGGGGCTCTGTTACATGATATTGTCTTATTTATGATTCAATGTGACCTCAGCTAATAGATATATGTACGGGGGGTCCAGGTCGGACCCCAGTTGCGGCCTACAGGGTTGGGTCGTGACACTTTGTCCGCAAGGACAAGGCGCCCCGCTAGGAACAAAAATCTCTGGCGAAATCAACTCCGGCGAACAAATTGTTGTCGGCGCCGGAGCTCCGGCAAGCCATAACGCACAAGAGGAATGCCAAAATGTTTCTCAAGCTGTTATAAATCTCCCCAGCCATGTGCGCCATCTCGAATCACTGCCACACTCTTCGAATTTATCCTTGATCTCTGACAACAATGGAGTCGCCGGAGCTCCGGCGAGCCAATCTATCCAAGACCAATACCAAAAGGTGCGTAACAGTGTGGATAAGGTTTCTAACTATAACACATGTCTCGAATCTCTACAAATAAGTTCAAATTCAAAAAGTCGTCAAGATGACTTTGGTGGTGCCGGAGCTCCGGTGAACCAATTGGCAAGAGACCAATTCCAAAAGACTCATCAAGGTGTTATGAAGCTTCCAAGCTATATAGAGTGCCTCGAATCACCATCAACAAGCTCAAATTCAAAAAGTCGTCAAGACTTGCATCTCCCTGAAGAACACTGTCACAGTGTTGTTCGAGCTGAAGCTGTGGCTGTTGTATTGGATCATGTTCAAAATGACCAACAAGGAAATAGAATGCTAATATTGGAAGGAATTGAAGAAAATGGTCATGCCCCAAAAGAAATTTCGAAGGGGAACTTCACTGATAAGCAATGGAACAGTGCTCCTACTGTGGCTCATCCAGGTAAGTCTTCTAACTATTTCAACCAATATCTAGTAAAAAGTGTTGATCATAGTAACAATGTTGTTCAAATGCATAGTGACACTATCGAACCTCATGAACTTAGCTTACTTGATAATAATGTACAAAAAGGAAATTTAGCTAATGCTGCTACTGTTAAGCCTACTAATTTGCATCTAGCTGTGACCAAGAATAATGAGGAAATTCAGAATTCTACTCACAATGTTGATACTGATCTTGTTGCTAAGCACAAGGAGCAGGGGAACATAATACTTGGTAATGTTGAAAAAAACAAACAACCTGACCAGTTGAACAAGGGGCTCAATGTGAAATCTCAACCTGTCCATAGACCTTATGTTCCTAATAGCAATCCTATGAAAGTGTCAAATAATTTTGATGCTATTAAATCTACTAACAAACCTGCTGCTCTGAATACTGGAAGCAACCTAGGTTCCAGAAACTCAAACCAACTTAGAGCTCCAAGTTTTAATACTCCTACTCCTAATAATCATGTGGTGCTTCCCAATACTAATTTACCTGCCAAACAAACCAAGCACCCCAATACTAATACTCCAACCCCTCCTAATCCTGTCATCCACCAAACTCTAGCTACTAAGTTGAGAGCCCAAGAAGCTATGAAAATAGACACTATTGATATTACACCTCCCAAAATTACCACAAAGCAAGGCTATCCAGCTGTAGTATTTACAAAAGAAGATTTCCTGGTGAAATTGGCTAGTGATTGTAAGTATACTCTAATAGGAAAATTCACAAATACTATGCCTAAGATGGAAACCATTAGAAAGGAATTCATCTTACAAACAGAGCTCAGAGGAGGAGTGAAACTTACCCATTTTAACTCTAGGCATCTGTACATAGATTTGGACAATGAGTATGATCACTCTACTGTTTGGTCCAAAGGAAGAATGTACATAAATGGCCAACTTATGAGACTCCAGCTGTGGACCCCCACCTTCAAGCCTGAAGAAGAAACATCTCTAGTTCCTATATGGGCTATATTACCTGAATTACCTTGGCACTGTTATCGTCTTGCAGTGGTAACTCCATTACTGTCCCCAATTGGAAAGGTGTTGTTCTTGGATTTGGCAACCTACAAGAAAACAAGGGGTAGTGTTGCAAAAGTCAAAGTACAAATTGACCTTACAAAACAAAGACCACAACATGTATGGATGGGGTATGGTGAGGATGAAAATGGAGCAGGAAGGTGGCAGTCTATCCAATATGAGGGGGTGCCAGATTACTGTCAACACTGCAAACATCAAGGTCACACCATTCATGTTTGTACTGTGAAAAGAAGGGATGAAGATAATAAGAAAAAGCAAGTTCAAGAAGAAGAAGCAAGAAACAAAGATAAGTCCAGCAATGAAAAGAATAACGAACAACAGAACAAGGAGCTAAAACACCAAGAAGACAAACAAAATAAGGAACAACAAAACACTAGCAAAGCTGGAGCTGAAAAAAGAGACCAAGAACATGCAGGTTGGCAAATTCAAAGGAGGAAAGGCAAAAAAGATGGACAACACAACCAACAACAACCACAACAACATAAACTTTTCATCTTATGGGGTCTTACACTTAATTGACCTATGATGCCTAATAGGTACCTATTCATTTGGTACTCATACTATACTCTACATTTGTTTTTGTGATGTAAGTTTGAGCACCAACTACTATAGTTGAGTTCAAGCCTATGGTAGTGTGATCCAGAGGCGAGGGTGAGCACATGGCTTCCTGGATTTACCCTTCTCATTTTATTTTGGTTATTACTAGTATTTTACTTTTTGAGACGAGTTTTATTTCTGTGGTCCACTTTTGGGACTTTTATACATTTTGTAGTAGCTTTGTAATTGTAACTTCCTGATTTTGGGAGAGATTTTTTCATTGTATACAGTTTTGGATTGCTTTCGCTTATTCTTTTTATTTCTATTATTTGGTTAATTTTTGTTTTAGTTTTGTATCCTTAATCCTATTACTCATAGTTCTAAGATACGGATTGACTTACCTATTGGTGGGTTATAGTAAATTCCCTCATGAGTCGAGGAATTGTGTCACGTCAATTCTCCATGTAGAATATTAGTTGTTACTTATTTCCACAAGCTATTTTTCTATACAAGTAGGTTGGACCAGTACATAGAACCCTGTTCATTTTACTGGAGTTTAACAATACTTGAATGTTTTAGTAGAAAATAATTTAATAGATCAAAAATTTATCAAGACATTATATGTCCCTCTAATATCTAATTGGTGTTCTCAATTAACAATTATCAATCCAAGCGTAGCAATTTATGCATTATAACCCCAATATAATTTTTTATGTGAACAAAAATTAATGAGCCATGTTTTTGCTACGTTTTGAGTTTCAGATAAAAACAAAAGGTACAAAATGATTGTTTTTGTGGTTGAACAATAATTTAATTTGAGAATTGCTAATGTGAAGTAAAATTAGTTAAAAAGTTATATACATAATGATGGAGTAATAAAAGCTTTCTAATAGTCTATAGCAACAAAAATGTAATGTTTAAATCTAACTTCCTACAATAATTCCACTAGTGGAGTAATATTTGACCTCAGTGTGAATGTACTATCAAGAGTTATTGTCTTTTCTAAATTTCATATAATCATGCTACAATTTGTTTGCGGGCCAATGTCATAGAGGTAAATTTGAGAGCACCTTTTTGATAAAATTTATATATAGATCCAAGCTCGATGTCGTAATATTAATTATGTGTACTCACAATTTCTATGTTAGATCTGCATCTTCTTCTTATTTATAAAGCGTGTACCTCATATTTACATCTTGTCTTAAAATATCGTTGTTTACTTGAGAGATAGGAATTTCAAGGCTTCTCCTCACGTCTTGTATGGCTTGTGACCTTTTGTTCGGCAATTTAAAGCTTTTACTCTTCATATCTAACCTTATCATATCGTGATCTAGCATATTGGTGATTGGTATTTTCTCTTTGGAAGGAGGAGACAATGGCAATCTTGCTGCAAAGTTCCTTGCAGGAAATTTCTGGTAATCATCCAAGAAAGTTTCATCATCTTCAAAGTTCATAGCATAACTAAGGGGATCATAGCTAAAATCTGCTGAAACATGGCGACGCTGTCTACCCATATTATGAATGAAGCTTTTACATTTTTCTCTAAGCTCGGGTGAATTATGATCATGTTTTATTTTGTTACGGAACCAGCACAATGATAACCTGGTAGGACAAGGCGAAGACTCAAATAGGTCTGAACAATGATGGCTATTAATGAAGCAACATGATAAACTTGATGATTTTTTTTGTCTTGTCCTTAAAGATGACGTATCATGTTCATTCTTCAATGACGACATTATCGACAAACAAACTTTCTCCTAAGGAAAAAAGGCTTACAATTTGAAACAAGATTGAAGATGAATATTACATGTCTTGGTTCAAATTTTAATTTGTTGCAAAAACACGCTCAACATTTGGCTGGATATACATAAATTAAGGGAGATAAATGACAAAATTAGTCAAGATATTTTGTCTGCTCAATTCTCTAACCAAAAAGAAAATTACAAAAAGGTAAGCGATTTTAAGATATGTGAATGTTCATGTATATTAATATATAAATATTTTTTCTTAATAATATATTTCTCTATCTATCTATATTTTATTTTAAAAGTATGAAATCTAAACTTAAAAATTAAATTACTTAAATACCCTTCTCATTAGTTTAAATATTTACATTCTAAAATAATAAAAAGATAAAAGAATCAAACTTATTTGAAGAGGTGTAATTAGTCAGATAAATTATTACTGCATGACTAATCGTTCTATTTTCCATTTGTTTTTCAATTGGTGCAACTGTTTCCAACGTAAATATATGCATGGTTTCTTTTTAGAACAAGCCTGTTTGGAGGGGGAATTGTGAAGGATTGGTGTATGTTAATATTAAAATTTTTTACATTAGTAATGAAAAGACTTGTTTAACTGTTGCCTTTACATGCATTATTTTTTTATAATAAATAAAAATAAAATGGTCGGTTGGTTTTCAAAATTTTCATATACAAACCTTTTGTACTTAAATTCCTTCTACAATACAATCTATCACACATCTCACAAAACATGTATAATTTCGCTCTTTCGTTCGCAGCATCAATATTGATCGTAGAAATTACCTGATAAAATATATCTCTTGACTCTCGGCATTGTATGTACGTATAAATTAACAAATATGATTTTTTTTGCTTATACTTTTACCTTTAACTTTTACTATCTATTTCTCAAATACATTTTTAAAATAATATGTACGTCTTTATTTAAAAAGAAATTTAAATAAAACTCTTCAATTTAACAAAAATCTCTATTCATGAATTTGACATGAAGAATTCTAACCACGTCCTTTTCATGCACTCAAGATTTGATTTGGTGGTAAACTCATGGTCTTTGAAGAGAGTTTTTAGTCGAATATTGTCGATTGTTCCCAATTTTATAAAAACTGAGGTTTTGATGCAAGTGTAGTCAAATCATAATGATATGCTTCATTACCTACTTGACTTTACAAAATCAAGATAGATACAGAATTTAATTTAATTTTGATCATTCATATATATATTTTGTGGGTTCAAACGATATTTGATAATCTTAATCAAATTATAATGTAACAATCCACATTCATCATTCCCAAAAAAAATATTCAAATGTTCATTTTACTAATATTATATTATTTTTTACAGCGTACAGAATATTACAAGACTCGAAATAATAACAGTGGGAAGTCCCATGTTAAATTGTTGATATGCTAAAATATCCTTATGTCACAATCCGATTTCTCAAGTTATGATGGCACCTGCTATCACCCACCAGTAGGTAAAACTAACCCCATAGTCCAAAACCACAGGAAACAGACCATCACAAGCAGAAGGAAAGAATCAAATAATAATAATAATAATAATAAGAAGAAGAAGAAATGAAGAATAATAACAATATAACAAGATAAACCCAAAAATCTGATATCAGTTGGTAGTTGAGCCACTAAAGTAAATAAGTAAGTACAAGATTTATACATATATAATAATTGTAATAAAAATATAGACTATCTCCAAATACCAAATAAAGACTAGTCCAAGCCAAAATAGAAGGAGATAGGCAACTCTGAACGCCAAGAGCTCACCCAAGTCTCCAAAATCGAAGAGCTGCTCCGCACAATATCCAAAGCAGTAGTGAAAACTCGTACTATGATCTGGAGGGTGCAGAAGTATAGTATGAGTACCAACAAGTGGCACTTAGTAGGCATTGGCCGATTGAGCTTCAAATATAAAGCAAGTATGAAGAACATGTAAGTAAGGAGTATATATCATAAGTAACTAATAAGAATAATGCGGAAACAGACAATAAGAAACATCATATATAAGAAAAAAAGAGAAAATAGATAAAAAGAAAGGACGTACCTGGAAGCACCAGCCCAAGACCTAAACACGATGACACACTACAAAAGGTGAAAGAACTAAGTGCCCAGGAAGTTCATTCACAAATAGTAAAACAATACTTCCCGAATCCCTATGTGCCCAGGAAGTTCATTCACAAATAGGTAAACTCGCATAGCATCCCATACTACTACCAGGTATAAACAACTATGCTAGTGATAGGCAATGCATATATGAATGAGAGTCATGTAATAAAACTAGTAGTACCATCAGGTCCAAGCGCCTCATACCAAGATATATACACTACTTCCAGTACCGGCTAGGAAATAGGACCCATGCACCTCTCTGGGATCACCATGGAGGGCTTGGAAACGCCCCTTTTATACTTGTCTGATCCTGTCTAGGTCTTATATCAATATAATTATTAATATGTACATCTGATCATCAAAGTATACTCCATCGCGATGATCGGAGATAAAATTCAAATTAATATAGAGAGGGTCAAAAATCTCTAAAACTGGGCAGTATCATAAAATGAGCGCATCCTCGATGCCTCCAATCAAAATAATAAAGTGAACACATCCTTGATTCTTTAAATCAATAGCATAAAATGAGCGCATCCTCGATATCTGCAGTCCACTAAAATATTAGTAATAAAGGCAGTACAACCTCCCCCCATTTGAGAGTCAGTATAAAATAGTTTGGCTTACAACCCAACTTTCTCAAATTAATTCCAAGAACAAATGCATGCACCGGAGTCAACTACATCCATGAGAAAACAATGATCCAATGCAATGCATGCCATCATCATCACTCAAACAACACACACAATCACATAAAATAATGATGTCATAAACACCTTACTCTCTAGAACATGAAAACTGGCTAACAAATGTGACTGACCTCCAATCAAGGCCTAAAGCTTCAACTCTACTCCTCTAACTCAATCACAAGGCCTAAAAGGGAACTCAGCCCTAACTAGGTAAAAAGGAGGACGAAATGAGGAAACTGGTACTCAGCTATTCAATCAATACCTCTAGATCCAACTTGGAATACAACCTCGAGATCCCAAACACAGCTAGCCCCGCTAAACGGCGATAAGAAATCATAGAGAATTCTAGCTCTAAATCCTGAAATGGAAACCAACAGTAGTTCACAAGCTTAACTGGGTGGAAGTCACTATAACAAGGCTTCAAAATAGGTTCTACCATAGAGGACGACAATAAGTCTCAAAAACTCTCGCCAATCACGACTACATCAACTAAGGATCAAACCAAAATCAATTCTAAGGCACAACTCCGCCAATTATCATAAACATCAATAAGCCACCTAAAATAGGCTAATCATGGCCAAACTAAGGCATAATCAATAGTTCTACCCACTAGACAAGATCTCATAAAACAACCTAGCCTAATGATCACACCGGGACAAAGAAACAAGAAACTAGAATTGAGTATAACCCATCACATACAATCCAAACTACAAGCTATTTATATTAAACAACACCTTATGAAGATCAATCAAAAGAAAAGAGACTATAGCCTACCTCAAAGCTGAACACATTCGCTCCAAGTCCACGTCCCAATAGCTTTTCACTCTAAAAATGACTCCAAATGCCTCCATTCTATCAAAATATTGATCAATTTGTCAATACAAATGTTTTGACACTAAAATCATATTTTTTGGAGATGAACCCAAAATTGGGTCAAAAATGAGATTGTGGAACCCGCAATGGAGATCCTGGAAATGACTTCGTAAAAAGATTTTAAATACATTAGTGAGCTTCTACCCTGAAATGGGGCACAAATTGATGCTCAAAATGTCCTAAATCAACCCAATATTTAAAAACACCAATAAATATTAAACCAAGTTAGGGCAGCCCCTTTGGGGCAGAATTTACCTCAAAACATTACCTTGTACACTTCCCCAAACATGCCAACATGTAACCATGACTCCCACAGACCCGATGCACTTGGAATTTCCCAAAATGGAGCTCCCTAGCTCCCAAAATCGAAGAAAAGGGAATGGGGGTTGGGGATGTTTGTATCACTGGTCTTAACTAAAAGAGAAATGAAATTCTCTCCTTGAATGTGGAGAAAGAGGTCCGAGAACGCAGAGGCTAAGCTCTCAAGGATCCGCGAACGCAGAGGCCAAGCCACTAGGCCTTCACGAATGCGTCCTCATGCCAGCGAACATAGAGGCTTGGCTGCCACACTTACGCGAATGCGGACAAGATGCTCGCAAATGCGGAGTACAAGAGTGGGCTGCACTAGCATCCCTACATCAGCTAAGGCCAAGGAATTTTGGATTCTTTAATAGTGGTTCGGAATTAATTTGGGACCCCGTTGACACAAATGAACTATTCTAGCCAACCAAATTTGATATTTCAAACTCAATGGAGCAGTCAAAATTTTTATCCGAAGTTATCTCGAAATAAATGTGGCTCCCACACCCAAGCATAATTTTTGTCATTTCCATAAGGAGGCTCGAAATAAGACAAAATCCTTGGGAAACGAATGGAAGGTCATTCTATACCAATGTCAATATTCCAGAGCTAACCGCACTGTTAGAATTTCAATCCGAATATGTTTACTCAAAATATTGACCGAAGTCAACCTTAGGTTAAAGCTTGAAGGCTAAGACGCCAAATGGCTCAAACTTACACCGGAAGGCTTGGGACTTGAGTCGAGCATGCTACTAGCCTAAGATTACCCTCTCAGAGATGATAGTGCTGACAAAATTTCAATTCGAGTGCGTTTACCAAGAATGTTGACCAAAGTCAACCTTAGGCTAAATTTCAAATACTAAAGTGCCAAATGACCCCAAACTTGTACGATTGCCTCGATACTCATACTTACTATGATACTAGCCTAATTTGGCCATTACAAAGCTGATGAAATTATTAGAATTACGTTCTGAGGTCATTTTTCTAGAGTTTTCACTAAATTCAACCATCCAACTCCTAGAGCTCTAAAAGAGGAAAAAGGGCATAAAATTCAAATGAACGACCAGGCGATCGAACTGTTAGTGCCAGTAAGTTATAAATGACTTGGGGTTGCTACAAGAAGGCTCTAAATGCTAAAAATATTAGAAAAGATAAAAATGACATTGAGGGTCATTACACCTTATGATGTTGATGGACATTTATGACCTTAAGAACTATATTAGTTCTTTCAAATTCAAATGATTTGTTATATTCAAAGAATATGAAGAAGTATAGGAGTTGCAAAAAATACTTTAATATAAATCAAATTTATCTATTTGTATATGAATGGTCATTTCTTCATGGATGTTGAATTACAATTCCTAAGAAAGGGTCGGATTAATTAGATAAATTATTTCAACTTCAAGTAATTTTATGGAGAGCATAATCTGATGGTTTGGACAAAGTTGAAAAATGAGAAGCTGTCAAAAGGCTTTTTGATGGCTTCTGTGCTTCAAAGTAAGCCTTTATTTCTTCCTTTTTAATTTTGATCGACATTTACACTCTCTTAGTTTCTTTTTAGTTGTCGTGATAAAGTTTTGAAAAATACATAAAATAAAGATATAATTTCCATAAAAATTATATATCCAAGAGAAGGGGACACAATTACAACATTATCTACACTTAGTACCAAGCAAACTGAGATTTGTTAAATGAATATTCATGGTTCATGAATAATAAAAGGGTAACTTGAAAAGTTGGCATATGATTTGAGACTGTCACTTTTATATTAGGGTGCACGTGCAACACACGTGATACGAAAGTAGTACTATCTTAAAAATATGAACTCTCTAACTTGAACATTAAATTACTATAATACTCCCAATATAACACATCTAATTTAGTATATTTTATATTTTTTATATTATACTATATTTATTTATTTATATTACCCCCAACTTAAAGACCTAATTCAGTATATTTTCTATATTTTATATTATAATTTAGTATATTTTCTATATTTCATATTATATTTATTTATTTATATTAGAAATTATAATATACTAAAAGCAAACTATAATGACCTCTAAGGTCATTGTCATGCTTTAGTGTGTTTTTAACATTTTATACCTTTCGGTAGCTTGTTTATAGATTATATGTGATACTGATATGGGTAACACGCTCCCCAAGGTATTAGGATGAGTTTTGAGGTGGTTTGGCCATTTTTTAGGCTTAAGGCTTGAAAGAGTTGATCTTAGTCAACATTCAAAAATTCTGATATCAGATGACGATTCCATCGGTTCCATCAGCTCCAGAAGGTCCACTTTGGTCTAGAAGGAAGGTTGGTTTGGGTTTTGAAGTATTCGTTTTGAGTTAGTGTGGTTTTTCCGTTTTAACTTTAAAGTTGCACCAAGTTTGATTTCTATCAACATTTTGAGTAAACTGCTCGAATGAAAATTTTGTCAGCGTAGTTAGCTTTAGAATGCCGAGTTTGGGCTAGAACGACCTTTGGTTAAGTTCTCGAGGTGCTCATAATGAGTTTTAGCCCATTTGTGCATCTTGAGTTCTTTCTTTGTAAAGTGTTGACTTTGATCAACATTTTAACGAAACAACCTCCGTTGAAAAACCCATCGATTCCATTGAGTCTGGAATGCCATTTCTTGTTGGGTAGCATAGTTTGTTTGCATTCACGGAGTTCTAAATGAATTTTGGACCCTTATCGGAGGAAATCCCAATTCTCCAAAGTTCAGCACCAGCTGAACTGCTGGTGCAGGAACTTTTTCCCATCGCATTTGGGACCCAGGGGTCCAAGATTGCGAAGGCCTGACACTCTGGTCATCGCGATCACGTGGTTGACCATCACGATAGCTATGGGTTAGTTGGATCGGACCTCTCGATCACGAGGCTCAACTTGCGATCATGAAGGGCAATTTCACTAGTTTTAGTGAAATTTAATGCCCATTTCCAACAGCTAAGGCCCATTTTGGGACTTAGCAAATTTTTGATTTTGAGAGCTCCACTTGGTCTTTTTCGATGATTCTTGTTCCGATGAGTTGGAGATTCTTTGGGTGGAATTTTAGGACCCTTTCTCATCCTAAAAACCTTGTAAGTTTCGCATAAATTTGTTGTTTTCTTGCATTTTTGACTATTCTAGGGCTTGAAATTTGTGGGGTTATTTTGAGCTCTTCTCGTGCTTAGAATTTGCCCATTTTTTGGAAACAAGTTTCATGAGCTATTTGGGACCTTATGACAGAGTTGGATTTTTAATTTCATATGTGAGTCCAATGTCGAATCTTGACCCAATTTTTATTCCATTTTTAATTATAGTAATATGGGTATCATTGGCTTCATTTTGATGTCTTTTTTGATAATTTGATAGAGTGGCATCGTTCGAAGTGGTCTAAAAGGGAAAAGCTCAAGTTTAGCAGTTCTTGTGCGATTTCAATTTTGAGATAGGTTATGGCGTCCTCTTGTTAGACTTGACTTGGTTGGAATTAATATATTTTTTATGGTAACGTGTGATTAGATTGGTGATTTATGTGTTGATATCCTATTGAGCATTTTGGAGTCAATGATCATCATTAGTATCTAGTTGGGTTTAGCTGTTAGAACCTTAGTCTAGGTGCTAGCTTGTCTTGTTTCCATCGCTTAAAATCCTTAGAACTTGCTCCTAGGTTATTTGAACTTAAGATGCTCCTTGTTTGACTTGTTTGATTTTGCTTTGCCACTTATTGTGATTTTTGGCTTATGCTTATGTCTTGTTTGCTTCTAATATCGAAATATTAGGCTTGAGACAGTGTTTTTGGTACACCAGAGTCCTAGGTTAGTGATATGGTGTCTTTGACGGGACTTTTTTCTGGCTTGAGTGAGATATGATTTTTGACATGCTACTTGTCTTAATTACCTCGCTGGTGTTAAAAACCTTTTTTTTAAAATGAAAGAGTAAAAGATGAGAAAAAGACTTTTAGTTGATGAACAAATATGAGGAATTTAAAGAAATATGGTGACATCTTATTTATGGAAATTCATGGTTGAAGAGCCCGAGGTATGATTCTGGGTGACCCTTTTAGTGACTTTGGGCTATACTTTTCTACTCACCGTTGATAAGCTAGAGGAGTGAATTTCTAGCGGCCTGTTTCTACATATTCTAGGTTAATATTTTGATGTTGATGAGAATAAGGTATGATACTCGGCGTCCCTTTTATTGATGAGCTTGAGGGTTATTCCAGGCGCTCCATGCTACTTTTGGGGATATTATTCCATATCTACTACTTTATATTCAAGCATTCCTCTGATATTTTGTGAATTCAGATTATAAATATGATTATCTACTTGGTTTGATTTACTTGACTACCGCATGATCTTTCTGTACCCTCTTTCTCCATAATCACATTCTATGCTTCTCTCTTATAATTATTAGTATCATCGTTGTGCTTATTATATGATGCTTACTAAGTACCCCATATTTTGGTACTTATACTGCACTCATATATCTTTAAGATGCAGTTCCCAGTTTAAGCAACCCCCAATACTTGCCTAATCATTCGTAGATATGCTAGATCTGGATTGTAGTAATTTCCCGACATTTAGAGACTTCCTACCTTTCTTATTTTGTACTGGCTACTATTTTGTATTTTGGGATTGTTAGTTCTGTATTGTATATATATATTGTCATCTTTTGGATTTAGTAGCTCTTATATAGGTGACACTAGGTCCAGGTTGGTCTAGAATCAGTTCTTCTTTTGGCCACTTTCGGGCCTTTTATATATTTTGTACCATACTTACATATCTATACCTTGGCCCGACCTTTATTTTGTTATTTTTTCTCTTATATTCTCTTTCTTATATTGTTAATTCTTTATTTAAGTTGAGATTTGACTTCTACTTGATTTGGGTTTTGCTTGCCTACTGGGGGGTTATAGTAGGCTCCATCATATCCAGATATGCTACCATGATTATGATGATAATGGAGGAGCGGGTCTGATTTGTCAGAGGTTTATCTATTCCTTTGAGGTTGGGTATTCAGCAGATGCAACTCACCGGGTGGTTCATTCTTGCAGATAGTGGATCATGCTCTTACTATTGAGGCTATACGCCGTGAGGCCTATGGAGGAAGAGACAAGAGGCCTCGCTGCCAAGGCAATTTTAGTGGACGTCAGTCACATGGAAATGGTTCTTTTGATAGAGGCCATCCACAATAGTATCCACCTGATAGAATGGTTCAGAAAGCCCTAGCGCTTACCGACGATGGACCAGCAGGTATCGATGGCTAGAGCCGCCAGATTTTAGGTCAGTCTTCTCGGGGTCAGACTTCTGGATATTTAGGTTATGATGGCTATTCATGTTAAGCTCAGATATCACAGGAAGGTCCATTCTGGGGGGTCATGCTATGCATCTGGTGTGATAGGTCACTTTTCCAGGGAGTGTCCTACTCATCAGCCTACCTATGCCTTATTTGATTTGGGATCTACTTATTTGTATGTGTCTGCTCGTTATGCTACTTAATAGGATGTTTTATGTGAGCCATTGCTTATGACTATGTTTGTAGCTATATCTATAGGTAATATTTTAATAGTGGATCGAGTGTATTAATCTTGTGTGGTAACCATCATGAGGTATGATACAAGAGTGGACTTGATTGTGCTAGATATGGTAGACTTCGAGTTGATTCTAGGCATAGATTAGTTGTCTACTCATCATGAGGTTTTGGATTATTTTTTCAAGAGCGTCACCTTATGTATGCCCGATATTGTTCCAATCGTGTGGACAGGTGCGGTTAGTTATGAGAGGTGTGGTGTGATATCCTTCCTCAGGGCTCAGCAGTTAGTGGAAAAGGGGTGTCTAGCCTATCTTGCTTATGTCCATAACACTAGTGCTGACACTCATGCTATTAATTCTATTTCCGTGGTCTGATAGTTCCTTGATGTATATCCCACCTACCTGGTCTCCCTCTTGAGTATGATATTGATTTCAGCATTGATGTTGATTCGAGTAAATATCCAGTATCTATTCCACTATAGCAGATGGCTCTAGTTAAGTTGAGGGAGCATAAGGTATAGCTCCAGGACCACTTGAGTAAGGGGTTTATCAGGCCAAGTATGTCTCCCTGGGATGCTCCTGTTCTGTTTGTGAAAAAGAAGGATGGTACCTTGCGTATGTATATTGATTACAGGCAGCTGAATAAGGTGACAAAAAAGAATAGGTACTTGATCCCTCGTATTGATAACTTATTTGACCAGCTCCAGGGTGCAACAGTGTTCTCTAAGATATACTTGAGGTCAGGGTATCACTAGTTAAGGATTAGGGAGTTAGATATCCCTTAGACTGCTTTTAGGACTTGATATGGGCACTATGAGTTCTTAGTCATGTATTTTGGGTTGACTAATGCCCCCGCAACATTCATGGATTTGATGAACTATGTGTTCGATCCCTACTTAGACTCCTTCATTATTATATTCATTAATGATATGCTAGTCTACTTCGCGAGTAGAGAGCAGCATAAGCAGCACCTGAGGATAGTGCTTCAGACCTTTCAGGATCAACAATTGTATACCAAATTCACTAAGTGTGAATTTTGGCTTGAGTCTGTAGCATTCCTAGGGAACATGGTGTCCAAGGATGGGATTATAGTAGATCCAGCAACGATAGGTACAGTTAGTGATTGGGCTAGGCCCACTTCTCCTACCTAAGTTCATAATTTTATTGGGTTGGTAGGATATTATAGACGGTTTGTAGAGGGGTTCTTTTCTATTGCAGTACCTTTCACTAGATTGACTTTGAAGAATGTTCCTTTATAGTGGTCTGATGAGTGTGAAGTGAGCTTCATGACGCATAAAGCCTTGTTGACTTCAGCTCTAATTCTTATGCTTCTGATGTTGCCTTGGGTTGCATTCTAATGCAGCAGGGTAGATTTATTGCATCTTCTTTTAAAGTTGGCGGCTATAGTCTTCGTATTAATAATTTGGAGGCATTACTTGTATGGAGCTTATTATGAGATCTATACTGACCCCCATAATCTTCAGTACATATTTAACCAAAAAGACCTTAATTTGAGATAGCACAGGTGGTTGGAGTTGATGAAGGACTATGATGCCACTATTCTCTAACACTTGGCAAGGCAAATATAGTAGCAGATGCTTTGAGCTAGAAGTGGTGAGTATGGGGAGTGTGGAATTCTTATTAGTTGAGGAGCGGTTTTAGCTTCGTACATTAAGTTCTTAGCTAACCAGATGGTTTGTCTTGATATTTCTGAGCCAGGTAGATTAGTTGCTTGGGTAAAGGCTAGGTCTTCCTTGATGGAGCATTTTCGGGCACAACACTTTTAGGACCCACAGTTAAGGTGATTCATTATAAGGTACTCATTGTTGAGGATAGGAAGGTGACCTTAGATCTGAGGGAATTTTGAGGATAGAGGGTCGTATTTGTGTTCCTAGAATTGGAGATCTAGTTAGGCTCATCCTTGAGGAGGCCTATTGTTTTAGATATTCCATTCATCCCGCTGCAGCAAAGATGTATCATGATCTACAACAGTATTATTGGTGGTATCATGACCCAACCCCGTAGGCCATGATTGGTGTCCAAGCTGGACAATTGCGTGTACCACTATTAACTATAAGTAAACCACGCTTAACCTATAACTTGGCACAACCCGCCTCCTGAAGGGTCACCACTTATCAATAAGCAACATAGCACATAAGCCGACGAGGCTGTCATAGCAGGTGGGGTCATCCCATTACATATATATACACGAGCCGACAAGGCTTTCACGATAAAGGGAACGTCCCAAAACATAAGTCATATAGACACAACTGAACACACATATATACACAACCCACACACGTATTTACAGACCTCTAAGAATATCAATAGTACCATATAGTAGGACAGGGCCCCCGCTGTACCCCTGAATAAACAAATATATACATTAGAAGACCAGTACCACAACGCTAGGCTCTGACATAATGGAGCTCTTCCCAATACTGCTGACTAGAAATCCTAAGCTACCAGATCCCCAAAATATGTACCTATACTTGTGGGCATAAAATGCAGCCCCCCGAGGAATAGGGGTTAGTATGATATATGTACTGAGTATATAAAGCATAACATATCATAAATGAGATCATATCAGCAGTAGAGATTTAGGAGACAAGTATGATACTTAGTAAGTCACTGTACCTGTGCCTTATGAATCGTAATTCACGCATATCATTATCATATATTGTACCCGACCCATTATAGGGCTCGGTGCCATTTATATCATCATGTCATCATATCTTATCATTATATATATACCATACCCGATCATTGTGGGACTCGGTACCATAATCATACCATCGTATTATCATATCATCATATACACATATTATACCATACCTGTCCCTCTAGTATGGGACTCGATGAATGAGGTTGTGTCATCATATTATCACATTATCTTATATATACCATACCCGGCCCTTGATCAAGGGATTTGGTAAATGAAGTAGTGTACACTGATACTGTACCCGACCTATTATGGGACTTGGTGAATAATATAGTAAATTGCTTGTGATAACATACTCGGCCAAGGACTCGGTGAAAGAAGTAATAACAACAAGCACGAGCAGAGTAGTGACTAACCATATATAATTAGCTCATCATTTGAGACTCAATAAAACAATCTTAATGAACTATCATTTGAGGACCAGAATAGTAATCATCTCAAGTATCCTCTAAATGCCATAGGGGGCCATATCAAACGGAGTCTCAGGAATCATAGACATTTATTAAGATAATGCCAAATGGCTTATGAAATCAGAAACACTTGTCATCATAGAGTACTTAGGAATAGGAGCTTATACATCCCACTATTAATAAACATATAAAAGGCTCAGGGGAAGTAGTTCAACTACTATAAGAGTTTTGTCATCAAAAAGTGAATAAGAGACATGAATCATATTCAAAACTTAGGAATGGAATCACCCTAGAGCTCGTATCATATATCTCTTATCTTTGAGACATACCAAAAGAAAAGACGAAATAGGCTTTATGTATTTACTACTTTCTCTCATATATAAGACTTGTGTGGCAATAACTCAATTATTGTAAGAGTCGTAACATCAAAAAGTTGATAAAAGGCAAGAATCATATCGGAGATTTATGAATGGAATTATCCCCACATTTCATATACAAACCACTTATGTCTAAGACATTCCAAGAGAAAAGAAGAATAGCTTTACATACCTCTTGTGGATCAACCATAACCAAGCTCGCCTCGTTACCTCTCCAAAGAGCTCCAGAGTTTTAGGTACACAGGTGAACCAGAGTTCTCGACAGTCAAGACCACCGATAACTTAGTGTCCCCATTGTAATAGGCCTCATTTTGGTGAATGTCGTTGGACTACAGGTGCTTATTTTTCTTGTGGCCGCCAAGGCCATATCGTGAGGGAATGTCCACCTTAAAAGTACTCCAGGTGGTATGGCTCAGCCAACTGGGTCAGTTGCAGGTTCTTCTTCTTCTGTGGCTATGCGCCTGATGGGGTGGGGTATGCAGATATCGGTAGGCCGTGGTGGAGGCCGTGGTGGAGCTTTTAGTTCTGGCGGACCTTCTAACCGTATATATGCGTTGGCCAGTAGACAGGATCAGGAAGCATCGCCAAACAGGGTCACAGGTACATTATCAATCTTCTCTCAGGACGTATATGCGTTGATGGATCTCGGCTCTACTTTATCATATATATCTCCTTTTATTGCTAATAGAATTGGAATTAAGCCTGAGTTAATGGAATCATTTGAGGTGGCTACACCAGTAGGAAATGCTATTATGGTGAAATAGGTATATAGAAATTGCCCGGTGAATGTATATAGTCATCATACCTTGGCTGATTTGATAGAATTAGATATGGTGAAGTTTGATGTTATTATGGGTATGGACTGGTTATCTTCATGTCATGCCAATGTAGACTGTAGGAACAAAGTGGTTCGGTTCCAATTCCTAGGTGGACCAGTTGTCGAGTGGGTAGGGAACACAGCATCGCCGAAGGGTAAGTTTATTTCATACCTTAAGGCAAAGAAAATGAGCAGAAAGGGGTGTATTTATCATTTAGTTCGCGTGCACGATCTGGAAGTAGAGGTGTCAACTCTTCAGTCGGTGTCCGTGGTTAATGAATATATAGATGTGTTTCCAGATGAACTTTCAGGTCTTCCTCCCGAATGGGAGATAGAGTTCACTGTAGATGTGCCACCAGATACTCAGCCTATCTCTATTCCCCCATATAGAATGGCACCCGCCGAGTTAAAGGAGCTAAAGGAGCAGTTGAAGGACTTGCTGGAGAAGGGTTTCATTAGGCCCAGTACATCACCATGGGGAGCGCCGGTATTATTTATGAAAAAGAAAGATAGGTCGCTGCGAATGTGCATAGACTACAGGCAGTTGAACAAGGTAACAATTAAGAACAAATATCCCCTTCCCAAGATTGATGATTTGTTTGACCAGTTGCAGGGTTGTAAATGCTTTTCGAAGATAGACCTGCGGTCAGGCTACTATCAGGTACGGGTAAGAGAAGCGGATATCCCAAAGACCGCATTAAGAACCCAATACGGGCATTATGAGTTTAAAGTGATGTCTTTTGGGTTGACAAATGCTCCAGCGGTGTTTATGGACTTGATGAACTGAGTGTTCAAGCCATTTTTATATTTGCTCGTGATCGTATTTATTGATGATAGTTTGGTCTATTCACAATTAGAAAAGGAACACGCGGATCATTTGCTGGTGGTACTAGGAATACTCTAACACCAAAAATTATATGCTAAGTTTTCTAAATGTGAATTTTGGTTAACTTTGGTGGCTTTTCTGGGGCATATTGTTGGGACTGATGGTATCCACGTAGATACGCAGAAGATCGAGGCCGTGAAGGCCTGGCTAAGACCTACAACCCCTACGGAGGTACGTAGCTTTTTGGGGTTAGCAGGATACTATCGGAGGTTCGTGGAGAAGTTTGCTTCCATTTCGGCTCCTTTGACAAGGCTGACTCAAAAAGCAGCTAAGTTCCAGTGGACTGATGCTTGTGAATGGAGTTTCCAGTTATTGAAAGAAAAATTGACTACAGCTCCTATTCTAACTCTTCCAGAAGGACCAAATGGCCTTGTTATTTATTGTGGTTCTTTCGGTATTGGTCTTGGATGTGTATTGATGCAACAGGGTAAAGTTATAGCTTATGCCTCCCGACAGCTCAGAAAACACAAAAAGAATTATCCAACTCATGACTTGGAATTAGCAGCGGTGATTCATGCCTTGAAAATATGGAGGCACTATTTATATGGTGTACATGTTGATATCTATACAGACCACAAAATCCTCTAGTATATCTTCAAATAGAAAGAATTGAACTTACGGTAGAGAAGGTGGCTAGAATTGCTAAAGAACTATGACATCAACATATTATACCACCTAGTGAAGGCAAATGTGGTGGAAGACTCACTCAGCCGTAAATCAATAGGTAGCTTGGCAGATGTACAATCGGAACAGAAAGAGATAACCCATGACATTTGCCAGCTCGCTAGTCTGGGAGTCTGCTTAGCTTATTCGGGTGATGATGGGGTTTCTATTCGAGGTGTTGCTGAATCCTCGATCATGGAAGAAGTAAAACAGTGTCAGTACCAGGACCCTGTTCTAACACAGTATAAGGATGAAACTCTCCAAAAGGGAAAGACTCCATTTGAAATCATAGCTGGTGGGGTACTACGATATCAAGGCAAAGTCTGTGTACCAAAAGTTGTAGGGCTATGACAACAAATACTGGGAGAGGCACATTATGCCCGCTATTCTATTCATCCGAGGTCAACCAAGATGTATCACGACCTCAAATATTTGTATTGGTGGGACGGTATGAAAAGGGACATAGCAGAGTTCGTAGCCCAATGCCCAAACTACTAACAAGTTAAAGTGGAGCATCAGAAACCGAGTGGGTTACTACAAGAGATGGAGATTCCAACTTGGAAATGGGAAGCGATTAACAAGGACTTCATTATAGGTTTGCCTCGTACTCTTCGAAAGCAGGATTCCATATGGGTTATCATGGATAGGCTAACAAAATTAGCCCACTTCCTTCTAGTCAGGACCACTTACTCAGCTGAGGACTATGCGAAATTGTATATCAAAGAAATAGTACGGCTTCACAGAGTTCCTACATCTATTATTTAGGACATGGGAGCTCAGTTCATAGCCCACTTTTGGAAGTCATTCAAAGAAGGCTTGGGAACACAAGTAAGACTTAGTACAGCATTTTATCCTCAAACTGATAGGCAAGCTGAGCGTTCTATTCAAACGCTAGAGGATATGTTGCGGTCCTGTATAATTGACTTCAAAGGTAGCTGGGATGATCATGTACCACTTATTGAATTTGCCTATAGTAACAGCTATCACTCTAGCATCCAGATGGTGCCATATGAGGCTTTATATGGCAGAAAGTGCAGGTCACCTATCAGTTGGTTTGAGGTTGGCGAAACACAACTAATAGGCCCAGACATGGTCCAATAGGCGGTAGATAAGGTGAAGCTTATTCGGGAAAGATTATTAGCTGCCCAGAGTTGACAAAAATCATATGCAGATAATCGACATCGACCTTTGGAATTTCAAGTAGGTGATTGGGTGTTCTTAAAAGTATCGCCCATGAAAAGGGTAATGAGGTTCGAAAAGAAGGGGAAGCTGAGTCTAAGATACATTGGCCCTTACCTGATTCTTCGCCGAATAGGCAAAGTGGCTTACGAACTGAACTTACCAGCGGATCTAGAAGCCGTACATCCAGTCTTCCACGTGTCAATGCTTCGTAAGTGTGTGGGTGATCCATCCCGTAGATGATATCCAAGTCACAGAGGAATTAGCCTATGAAGAGTAACCTATTGCCATCCTGGATCGGCAGATCAGAAGACTGCAGACTAAGGACGTAGCCTCGGTGAAGGTGTTATGGCGAAATAGGAGCTGTGAAGAAATGACCTAGGAAGCTGAAGAGGACATGAAACACAAATATCCGTACCTATTCTCAATATCTACAGGTAATCCCAACTCTTGGAACTTGCATATTAACTATTTGGATGAAAATATGTGTTATCGCAATAAAAAGAAACCTCCTTACAGTCTGTATGAACTCTTAAGGGAAGTTTTATGTAACATTCGGGGACGAATGTTCTAAAGGTGGGAAGGATGTTACGCCCCTCACTTTTAAACTTGGAATGACTCCTAAGTTCCTTAGACATTATCATGAGAGCCGGATAAGCTATGACACTATCAAACGATTTTAAGGAAGGGAGGGATGTTATATCCCGCACTTTTGGACATTCGGAAAGAAAGAAAAAAAATTGATTTGCAAGGAATGACGTTGTAATTTATTTTGTTTGGGCTCTCATAATAATAATAGTATATTGAGGCCCAACAAAAGAAATGGCCCAAGTCTTGTAAAGATAGCCCATTAGTTAAGTAGACTTATATATATATATATATATATATATATATATATATATATATATATATATATATATATATATATGTTGATGACTTTTAAGTCATCTTTATCCATTAAGTCCTCTTTATCAACAAGAAGCTACAAGAAAAATCTAGAGAAAAGAAAGGGGAGAAACTTGAAGCTAGAGAGAGAGGGAGCTCGGATTTGGGAGAAACAAAGGTGAGTCTCCGATTTTGTTCCGTGAATTAATTATCTAGGGTGCACCACGATGTTATGAAGGTGTTATTAATGAAAATTTATGGTTTGTAGCAGCCCAAAACGTTACCAAACAGCCCCGAAGTTTCAGCTGCGCTAAGGAGGTTTCCGAGGCGCAATTTTGGCTAGTTTTGGCCAATTTCGGGTAAGGTAAGGTTTCTTCTTTAAATTTGGACTTTATGGGGTTATTTTTAAATGTATTAGGTACCTTTTATACTGCTGAAAGTATAAAAAAAATCATGTATATGCTCAGCAAAAGAAACAACCTAAATTGAGGTCATCGTAGTTAAATTATAGTCGAAGTGAGGCGTTGTGTGTTTGGAGGCGGATGATGGTTGTGTGGTGTGTGTTGCAGGGCCTAAATGGGTTCTAAAAGAGGTGGGGGAGATGCTGGTTGAAGCCACACGACCCCCGCTTCGTGCGGTTAAAGGTTTTGCAAAATGGAAACTAGAAACCTCATTTTGGTATCATAGTTTCGAGCGAGTCGTTTGGAGTTTATATTGCGTAATATTGCCATGTTATATATATATATATATATATATGAGCTGCTGGTTATGTTGTTGGTTGGATGTAGGTATTAAGGACGTAATTGGGGATTCGGATAGGGTACATTATAGGGGAGGTGCTGTCCGATTTCCATTAACTTCTTAACTAGTCAAAGAACTAGTCGAGAATGCGAGCGAGGGGATGAGTTCTATGAATAATCGTGTGTAACCTAAGGCACTGAAAAGTCTAAGGTTGTTAATACTCGTATTGGTTTCGTGTTTCCTAGGTTCAAAGTACGACAAAGCGAACGGGATAAAGAGTAACCCATAAGAGGTATGTAAGGCCTATTCTTTCTCTTCTTTTGGCATGTCTTAGAGGCAAGTAAAAGGTGATATGATCTCTGAAATAATTTCATTTCTAAGTGTCTCTTCTTCACTTTTGGATGATGAATTACTTTCCTAGAACTTTTTATATGTTAAGGAAGTAATGAATGCACAGACTCCTAGTCTTAACAACTATAGGATGATAAGTGTTGCCGATTTCATAAGTGGCTAGTATTACTTTAGTACATGTCTAGGATCTCTGAGATTCTAATTGATGCAGCCCCGAATGGCAACTAGAAGACATGTGAGGTGATTACATTACTACTCTGATCCTCAGACGCTAGCTTATTCTTCTTATACGGTCGAGTCTCCAATAATGATTTAAACTGCATATAGTTGCTCACTACTCTACTTGCATATACGGTAACACATCTTTCTCCGAGTCCCGGGCCGACTATAGATTCGTGCTTAATCTCACTGTATTATTCACCGAGTCCCTCACTAGAGGGCCAAGTACGTATGTATATATATATATGATGATGTGATGTAATAAGGTGGTGATGGCGCCAGGCCTATGATGGTCCTACAGGTATGCTTCCCCGGTTCCCTGAAAGGGCCGGCTATATTGTATAATTTCAGCATGCATGTTTATGATTCCCAAGATTCAGGTACAGATTCCTTATATGACATTTTATTCCCTGCTTCTCTGTATCAGATACGTTTCCAGCTATGTTATGCTATACTATGTTTCACATACTCAGTACATATATCGTACTGACCCCCTTTCTTCGGGGGGCTGCATTCATGTCCGCAGGTACAGATACACCATTTGGGGATCCTCCATCATAGGAGTCCCACCCAGTATTATGGAAGTGCTCCATTGTGCTGGAGCCTGATTTTAGGTACTAAACCTTATTGTATATATTTGTTTTGCTCACGGGTACGGCGGGGACCCTGTCCCACCTTATGTTACTGTTTTCTTACTGTTAGAGGTCTGTGGATACGGATGTGGGTTGTATGTATGTGGGTTGTATGTGTATGTGGGTTGTATATTAATTGTTTATGAGTTGTGTATGAGATGCATACGAGTTGTATACGAGTGGTAGATGAGTTGTATATATATGTATGTACAGTTGTATTGATATGACTTATGATTTGGGGGCGTTCCCTGTGTTATGGTGGCCTTGTCGGATCGCGTATATGTGTGTTATGGAACAACCCTATGCATTACTATAGCCTCGTTGGCTTGTATGTTTTCTTACCTATTGATGCATTTTGAGTACAAATAGGAGATGGGTTATGTATAGTTGGCAGGGGTACACGTGTGTGTATAGTTTGGGCACCCGTCATGGCCTACGGGGTTGGGTCATGACAATTGTATTTCTATATTGTGCTAGAATAGGGTCCTGGTATTGACATCATTTTACTTCCTCCATGATGGAGGATTCAGCAATGCCTCGAACAGAAACCCCGTCATCCCCCGAATCAACTAAGAGGACTCCAAGACTGGCAAGCTGGCAGATCTCACGGTTCATCTCCTTTCGTTCTGGTTGTACCTCTGCCAAGCTACCCATTGACTTACAGCTGAGTGCATCCGCCACCATATTTACCTTCCCTGGGTGGTATAAAATGTCGACATCATAATCCTTTAGTAACTCCAGCCACCTTCTCTGTCGTAAGTTTAGCTCCTTCTACTTAAAGATATACTGGAGGCTTTTGTGGTCCGTATAAATGTCAATATGTACACCATACAGATAGTGCCTCCATATTTTTAAGGCGTGGATCACTGCTTCTAATTCCAGATCATGGGTTGGATAATTCTTTTCGTGCTTTCTAAGTTGTCGGGAGGCATAAGCTACAACTCTGCCATTCTGCATCAGAACGCACCCTAGTCTAATATCGAAAGCATCACAATAGATAACAAAACTGTTTAGTCCTTCTGGAAGAGTAAGGATAGGAGCCGTAGTCAATTTTTCCTTTAATAGTTGGAAGCTTCGTTAACAAGCATCAGTCCATTGGAACTTGGCCGTTTTTTGAGTCAGTCTTGTTAAAGGCGCTGAAATGGAAGCAAACCCTTCCACGAATCTTCTATAGTACCCTGCTAACCCCAAGAAGCTTCGTACCTCTGTAGGGGTTATAGGTCTTGGCCAAGCCTTTACGGCCTCAATCTTCTGTGTATCTACTCGAATACCGTCAGTTCCAATAATGTGTCCAAGAAAAGCCACTGACGTTAACCAAAATTCGCATTTAGAGAACTTGGCGTATAATTTCTGGCATCGAAGAACCCCTAGTATCGCCCGTAAGTGCTCTGCGTATTCCACCTCCAATTGTGAATAGTCTAAAATATCATCAATAAATACGATCACAAAAAAATCTAGAACTAGTTTGAATACTCGGTTCATTAGATCTATAAATACTGCTGGAGCGTTTGTTAGCCCAAAAGACATCACTTTGAACTCGTAATGCTTATACCGAGTCCTGAATGCGGTCTTTGGTATATCTGCCTCCCTTACCTGCACCTGATGATAGCCTGACCGCAGGTCTATCTTTGAAAAACATTGGGCACCCTGCAACTAGTCAAATAAATCATCAATCCTGGGGAGGGGATATTTGTTCTTAATTGTTACCTTATTCAGCTGCCTGTAGTCAATACACATTCATAGCAATCCATCATTCTTTTTCAAGAACAGTATTGGTGCTCCCTATGGTGATGTGTTGGGATTAATAAACCCTTTCTCCAGTAGGTTCTTCAACTGCTCCTTCATCTCTTTTAATTCCGTAGGTGCCATTCAATACGGGGGAATAGAGATAGGCTGGGTATCTAGTGATACGTCTATAGTGAACTCTATTTCCTGTTCTGGAGGGAGGCCTGGAAGTTTATCTGAAAATACATCTGGATATTCATTAACCACAGGCACCGGCTGAAGAGTTGGTACTTCAGCTTCCAGATCGTGTACGCAGAGTAAATGATAAATGTACCCCTTGTTAATCATTTTCCTTGCCTTAAGGTATGAAATAAACCTACCCTTCGGTGATGTTGTATTTCCTAACTACTCGACAATTGGTCCGTCTGAGAACTAAAATCGAACCATTTTATTTTTAGAGTCTACATTGGCATGACAAGAAGCTAGCCAATCCATACCCATAATAACATCAAACTCTACCATATTTAACTCTATCAAATCAGCCAAGGTACGATGACTATACACATTTATCGGGCAATGTCTATATACTTGCTTTACTACAATAGAGTCCCCTACCGGTGTAGCAACCTCAAACGATTCTATTAACTCAGGCTTGATTCCAATTCTACTAGCAACAAAAGGAGATATATATGATAAAGTAGAGCCTGGATCCATCAACACATATACGTCTTGAGAAAAGATTGATAATGTACCTGTGACCACATTCGGCGACGCCTCCTTGTCCTGTCTACTGGCCAAAGCATATATATGGTTAGAAGGACCGCCAGAATTGGAAACTCCACCCTGGCCTCTACCACGACCTGCTGATATCTACAATCCCCGCCCTATCTGACGCATAGCCACAGAAGAAGAAGAACTCGTTACTGACCCAGTTGGCTGAGCCATACCACCTGGAGTACCTATAAGTGGGAACTCCCTTGCAATATGGCCCTGACGGCCACACAAAAAACATGCACCGGTAGTCCAACGACATTCCACAAAATGAGGCCTATTACAGCGGGGACACTGGGGTATCGGTGGCCTTGACTATCGAGAACTCTGGTTCACCTGTATACCTGAAGCTCTAGAACCTTGTCCGGCCCCTGAATATCTAACGCTTTCAACACGCCCACCTGGAAATTGTGGAGGTACACTTCGAGCTGGCTGGGAGGAATGTCACGACCCAACCCCGTAGGCAGCGACTGGGGTCTGACCTGGACCCCTCGTATACCTACCTATCAGTTATAGTCATATTGAACTATGAACAAGGTCATACTACTCATTAAAAAACCCCAATAAGTTAAAAAAAATTCATGTACGTATGGTCTCCTTCACTCATCTCATAACACATAAAGGCATGCAAGTCGACAAGGCTGCTGTAACATAAAAATACTCACAAAATACCGTATAGTCACAATCGAAACAAACTCACAAACATCCCACATCTATATGTCTACAGACCTCTAGGAATAGTAACAACAATATATGGAGGGACAGGGCCCCCGCCGTACCCTTGAATGTACAAATATATACATTAAGCGACCACCATCAAACTTTAGGCTCCAAAACAGTGAAGCACTTCCGACACAGCTGAGAGGAACTCCTAAGCTGATGGATCTCCAGAATGAACATCTGTACCTGCGGGCATGAAACTCAGCCCCCCGAGAAAAGGGGGGTCAGTACGATATATGTACTAAGTATGTAAAGCATAACACATCGTAACTGAGGCCATAACTGAAATAGAGATGCAAGGGACAAGTATAATAACTTAACGAATTACTATACCTGCATGTTATGATGCGTAACTCATACACATCATCATATTACAGCCCACGGGGTTGGGTCGTGTCAAGGATTATCTACCAAACTGCTGGAATCGCCCGCTGCGAAATTCCCCTGGATAACCAACTGACTTAGCCCTCTTAGGCTGACTTCTATCAAACCCTCTGTCAGGATGACGTCTTCTATGTCCTCTTTTCTACCCCTTGGGCATATGCTTGTACCCGGGCAATATCCATGCCTGACTGAGAAGCCATGGCCATACAACTATCAACCAAATAAAGGTCCAGGTCCATAACATATCGATGCACCCTATCTGCCATATTAGTTACAACTATGGGGGTATGTATTGCCAACGAGTCAAACTCGAGGCTATAGTCTCGAACACTCCTGTCGTTCTGCTTTAACTTCAAGAATCTATCCACCCTAGATCGTCTCATTTTTGGAGGTAGGAAGTGGCTAAGAAAAGCTTCTACAAACTCATCCCATTCAGCTGGAGGAGCACACTCACCCCTTGATAACTCCCAAGACTCATGCCAGTTAGTGGCTACATCACGTAGCCTATAGGAGGCCAATAAAGCTGACTCAGTCTCCGAAGCCCTAATGATTCGTAGTGTACGCTGCATTTGTCGAATAAATTCCTGTGGATTCTCTACAGTTCTCGATCCATGAAATTCTAGGGGGGTTATAAGCTAGGAAATCACGGACCCTCAAGCTATCTTGCCTGTTGGCATCATCTGGGCCACGCCTCTGGGCCTGTCCTGCCATTAGCCCAGTCAACAACTGCATGGCATCTCTCATAGCTCTATTCTCTGCCCCCCTTGTTGTGGAATAGAAGGCTCCTGTAGTGGAGGTTTAGGATCTGCAGCTGCTGCTGCTCCAAGCTCCTCTAGAGGTGGCGGCGTAGTAGAGCTCGCTGACTAGACTACAATCCTTGGCATAGATTGGGCACGGTCCCTGGTAACTCTTGAGGTCTGACTAGTTTCCCCCATTGCTGACTTGCCCCTCTGGTTCATGGTCACTTTCCTTGGAGGCATTACTGTAAACATATAGATCGGTTAGTAGAAGGTCATCCTGAAAGTATAGCACTATCGCACGATCTAAGATAAGAAGAAGACAATATCCTAAATGTCCTGTAGCCTCCTATTTATACATGTGGTGCACAACACACCAATAAACAAGCCTGTACTAGACACGGTCTGTGGACACTCCAAGAAAAGAACCACTCTGATACCACTTCTGTCACGACCCATCCCCATAGGCCGTGATGAGTGCCCGAACCAGATACCCACGTGTACCCCGGCCAACTATGCATAACCTGTCTCCTATTTACACTCAATATATATTAAAAGGGAAAGTAATATACAGGCCGACAAGGCTGTAGTAAGACATAAGGACGTTCATAATACAAATATACGTGAGCCAACAAGGCCACCACGACACCGAGAATGCCCCAAAGTATAGGTCATATCAGTATAGCCATGCATACCCATACACATAGCTCATATACCACTTATGCACAGCTCATATACAGCGCATATAGAACTCATATACAGTTCATATACACATATAACTCACATACATCCAACCCACACCCGTATCCACAGACCTCTAAGAGTAAGAAAACAGTAACATAAGCATGACAGGGCCCCCGCCGTACCCGTGATCAAACTAATATGCACATCAGAGTTTAGTACCCAAAATCAAGCTCCAGCATAATGGAGCGCTCTTCGACCGCTGACTGGGACTCCTATGCTGACGTATCCCTAACCTATGTATTTGTACCTGCGGGCATGAAATGCAGCCCCCCCCCCAAAGAAAGTGCGGTCAGTACGACATATGTACTGAGTATGTAAACTATAACATAATATAACTGGAGGTATATCCGAAATAGAGGAACAAGGGAACAATTTATCAAGTCAGAAATATTTACCTGCACTCTGTAAATTATAAAGACATGCATGCTCAAATTTTCAATATAGCCGGCCCCATCAGGGGTCCGATGAATCATATATGTAGTTTCAGTATCAGGCCCCGTGCCATCGTCATCTTATTACAACACATCATCATAGTATCAGTATCAGGCCCCAGGACATCATCACTTTATCACAACACATCATCATAGTATCAGTATCAGGCCCTAGGCCATCATATATATACATACATATGCCGACCCTCTAACAAAGGACTCAGTGAACAATGTAGTGAATTGCACGAATCTGACAACCGGCCCGGTACTCGGAGAAGAAGTGTTACAGTATACACGAGTAGAGTAGTGAGAAATAAAACACAGTTTAAATCATTATCTAAGACTCAACTATATAAGAGGACTAAGCTATTGTCTAAGAATTCGAGTAGCAGTATAGTCATTCTAGTTGCCCTCTAAATGCCATTAGGGGCTACATTAATTACATCTCGAGGTCCCTAGATGTACACCCCACATCTTTGAACTCGGAAGGTCCCGTAAGTTACTTAGAAAATACTATGTGAGCCACTTAAGTTACGACCCTATTAAACAACTCTAAGGAAAGAAGATTGTGATACCTTGTGAGAAGGAAGGTTGGAAATAGAGTTATACAAATCCGAAAAGAGTTGGAGGCTAAGAAATAAGTTGTAGGACTCGAGTTACCTATGTAAGCTACTAACTTGAAAGTCTTACATACTTAAGCTATTGCAGTACGTACCAAGCTTGTGAAGCATGTATTACATAGGCTCTTAAAATGAGATGAGATTACGAACTCACGAGGAAGAGGAGAAGATGACATGTGGCAGCCAATAAGGAGGTGCCATGTGGCAGCACCTCAAGCAAGTAGGTGACCCACCTGCTTGGGGGTCAAGTAGGTGACCCACCTACTTGAGAGTGGGCCCCACCAAGACATGTGGCAGCCTAGGAGACAAGGCAAGGATCCATGGCCCAATAGGAGACGAACACGTGTCACCCTTAGGGGATGATACGTGTCACTTCTTAAGGAAATATATATATGTGGGTTGATGACTATCAAGTCATTTTTCAGCCCAAACAAGTCCAAAGAAAAGGAGAAAAAAATGTGAGAGAGGGAGAACACCTATGGCAGCCATGGTTCAAGAAGAACTAAGGTAAGTTCTTCACTTTTATTCCATGAACTAATTATCTACGGTGTTCCTCAATTATGTGGAGGTGTATATATGTATATTATGATGCCTACGGAATCATATTTTCAGTTCTTCACTTGGAAAACTAAGAGAAACTTAAAGAGAAAATGCTAGGGCATAGACCCGTTTTGGAGGGGACAGTTGTTAGTAATATTGGTATAAATTCTTGTGTATAGCTTAGTTTCGGGTGATTAAATATGTTTTGGAAATTTATTTCATAGGTCTATAACTTTTATTTATACTTTCAAATCCAGTTTTGCTTTTAGCTTTGCGAGAAAGGGTGATGAAGTGTAGAGGAGGTACTGCCCAAATTTGGTTTTGGAAATCCTACACGGACAACTGTGAGTATTTTGGTCATATATTTTCGTACAAAATTGTTGTAGGGGTAATTTAAAATTGTTTGCGACCTTGATACACATGTATATAACTTTAATTGAGGCCACAAATCTTATTTCCTTCAATTACCCCTTCAAAACTAAGCGACAATACAAGACAGTAGGCTGTCCAGAATTCACGTTTTGATAGGTTTGGCGAGTTTTGGCCAATTTTGGGAAAGGTAAGGGTTTTCCTTTCAATTTGAAGTTTATGATGTTTTTATATGGTGTATTACACCCCTTGTATGCTGCTAAAATTTTAAAAATGTCGTAGAAATGCTCGACGTTTGAAATAAACTAAATTGGAATTGCTATAGTTAAATTGTCGTCGAAGGATAGTGTTGTTCGTGTGAGGTGTTGCTGCAGGGGTGTGATGTGTTGTTGAAGGGCCTAAATATGTTCTAATGTGGGTTAGGGTGCTGCTGGTTGAATCCACACGACCCCTCGTTGCGTATAATGAAAGGCGTTACAAAATAAAGGCTAGACGCCCTATTGTGCTATCGTATTTTTGAATAAGTCGTTTGAAGTTTATGTTGTATATTGTTGGTGTGAATTGCTACAGGTTGTTTTTGTTGGTTGGCTGTAGGTCTTAGGGACCTAATTGGAAATTTGGATAGGGCATATTATAGGGGAGGTGCTTTTCATGACCCAACCCCGTAGGCCGCGACTGGGGTCCGACTTGGACCCCCTTATGCGTATCTATTAGCTACCCTTAAGTTGAACCGTGTGTGATGTGATACCATACATGAACCCCAATGGGTCAAAAACTTTTTTTTCCTAAACATGTAGCCTCATGCACCTGTATCATAACAGGACAGGGCATGCGAGCCGATGAGGCTGCCACACCACAAAAACATTTGCAATACAATATATGAGCGCAACTGAAACAAACTTACAAATAACCCACCCACATACACATGTCTATAGACCTCTAAGAGTAATAAATATATCATATGGCGGGAAAATGCCCCTGCCGTACCCCTGAATAAATAAACATATACATCAATGACCAACATCAATAGTAAGGCTCCGGAACAGCAGAGCACATTCAACATAGCTGAGTGGAAACCCTAAGCTAGTGGATCTCCAACAAGAACATTTGTACCTGCGGGCATGTAACGCAGCCCCCCCACCCCACCCGATAAAAGGGGGGTCAGTACGATATATGTACTGAGTATGTAAAGCATAACAACACACAACCGAGACCATAACTGAAATAGGGATGTAGGGGACAAGTATAATAATTAACAAATTACTGAACCTGCACCTTAGGACACGTAATCCCATACATCATCATATACTTTGCCCGGCCCTCTAGTGAACTCGGTGTCATAATCTTTACTTCATATTCACATATCATTGTATCATAATGTATTTCATTTCCTCATATCATCGTATACGGTATCATATCCTCGTATACGGTATAATCTTATCATGTATGTCATCGTATTACACTCGGTTCACTACGGGGCTCAGGGTCACAATGTATCACTCTAATCTCACATGCATGATTACATAAAGTATCCGGCCCTTTAGTGAGGGACTCGGTGAATGGAGTGGTGTACGTCTATAGCGTACCATTATAATATACATACTGTACCCGACCCTCTAAGGAGGGACTCTGTGTTCCTTCCTTATTCCGCCACATATACTGTCACATTACAAATGGCCCGGGACTCGGTGAATAATTGTATCGTCATAACATATAACATATATCACACCTTACGTACGACATCATCTCCTCGTGCGTGGAACTATACACATCTGGCCCAAGACACAGTGAAAGAAGTAGTAGAACTATGCACGATAATGTTCCCAGCCCATCGTGGGACTCGAGGAAGGATGGGTTACAGTATACACGAGCAGAGTAGTGAGAAACCATATGCAACTAAGTCATTATTTGAGACTCGATGAAACTGTCAAGTGAACCTTCACCTGAAGATTAGGAAGGTACTTATCCAAAGTATCCCTTTAGATATCATTAGGGCTTACATCAGTTGGGGCTTCAGGGATCACAAACATGCATCAGAATAATGCCACACAATTTATGCAATCAAAAATATAGTCTATGCAATCAGAAACACAATTTATCTAGTCAAAGACTCAACTCATGCAATCAATTGCATTTATCATTTCAGAGCCTCTAAAAAGAGGACCTGGTACCTCCACTTACTATTCATTATATAGCAGGCTCGAGGATAGTAGTTTGACTACTTTCAGACTCTTAATGTTCAGGAGTGACTACAAGTCATGAGTTACACTCAGAGCTCATAAATGGAATTACCTCTAAACCTATATCATATACCATTTCACTTAAAATCAAGCCATTCCAAAGGGAAGAAGAGATAGACTTTACATGTACTACTTTTCATCACATAGAAGACTTAAAGGAAATGACTCAGGGCTTTACGAATCGATTGAATCCCCAGATATCACATACATATCATTTATAGCCTATGCCTAGGACATGCCAAAAGAAAAGAAGAATAGCTCTACATATTTATTCCAAAAACACGCCAAAAGAAAGCTTCACATACCTTGTATGGACTTCTCTTAATCACGTCCACGTCGTTGTCCTCGAAACCTATTTAACATGGAAGTAATGCAAGTATTAACAACCTTGGATTTTTCAGCAACTTAGACTACCCACGAGTATTCATAACATTCATCCCTTTGCTTGCCTTCTCGACAAGTTCCTTAACTAGTTAAGGCGTTAACAAAAATCGGACAGCACCTCCCGTATAATGTGCCCTATCCGAATTCCCAACCATGTCCTTAGAACCTGCATCCAACCAACAATACCACCAGAAGCCCATACTATACATATTACGACCAAAATTACACAATATAAACCCCCAACAATTCACTTGAAACTAAGATACCAAAACTAGAGTTTTTAATCTTTCTTTCGTGAATTCTTTAATTGCAAAGCGGAGGGTCGTGTAGCTGCAACCAGAATCTCCCCCACCTAATTTAGAGAACTTTTAGACCCTGCAACATGCCACAACAAAACCAGAAGCATCCCCCACGCGCACAACACCTTATTTCAACAACAATTCACTTCTAGCGACTCCAATTTAGTTTATTCCGAACGCTGAACTTTTCAAACCTTTTACCCAACTTCCAGCAGACCCTAAGGTGTGTAATACACCCTAATTTAACCTCATAAACTTCAAATTAGAGGGGAATAACTTACCTTTTCCTAAATTGGCTAGAACTCGCCGAAATCGCGCCTCGGAAATTTTTTTAACGTACTGAATCATCATGGCAGCTTGCTGTCCGCTTTTTGGCTGCACAAAACTCTAATTTTACTCTACTAATACTTCCATATCATAGTGGTATACTCTATATAATTAATTTACAGAACAAAATCAGGACTTACCTTATTTTTCTCCCAAGCCGTCACAATTTTCTCCTTAGCTCTAGGGTTTGTTTTCCTTTGGTGCTGCTGATTTTTTTGGATCAGAACTGAAGCCATTAGTCATATATAAATATATTTAGGTGGCCCTAGGTGGGGAAATGTGTTATCCCCTTAGGATGACACGTATCAAGCTATGATTGGCCATCGTGTCATGCTGCCAATTAGGGGCTGCCACGTGGCAGCGGGGTCCACCTCCCCCAAGCAGTTGCATCACCTACTTGACCCTAAGTAGATGCATCACCTGCTTGCTTGAGGTGATGTCACATGTCTCTCCACCATTGGCTGCCATGCGTCGTCTTTTTCCCTTCCTCGTGGGTTCGTAATATCGTCTCACTTTAAGAGCCTATGTAATACGCACTACGTAAGCTTGACATATCCTTAAGCAACTTAAGTGTATAAGACTCTTAACTTAGTGTCTTACGTAGGTAAATCGAGTCCTATGACTCATTTATTAGCCTCCAACTCTTTCCGGATTCTTATGACTCTATCTCCAACCTCCCTTCTCAAGAGGTATCACAATCTTCTTTCCTTAGAGTTATTTGATAGTGTCATAGCTTATCCGGCTCACATGATAGTGTCTAAGGAACTTAAGAAGACGTTCTGAGCTCAAGAGTGCGGGGTGTAACATCCTTCCCTTCTTTAGAACATTTGCCCCCGAATGTTGAATAAAACTTCCCTTAAGACTTTATACAGATCATAGGGAGATTCCTTTCTACTGGAATGACATACATTTTCATCCAAGTAATTAATATACGAGTTCCAAGACTGGGGGATATTTGTAGACATTGGGAATAGGTACAGACACCTGTGTTTCATGTCCTTTTCAACCTCCTAGTTTATGTCTTCACGATTCTTATCCCGCCACAGTACCTTGACGGAAGTTATGTCCTTAGTTCGCAACCTGTTTAACTCCCTGTTACATGGACCTCCTCCATAGGAAATATTCTGGGAGCGTCGTTCACATTCTTGCAAAGCATTGACCTGTGAGAACTGAATGTATTGTTTCAAATCAGACGGTGTGTCCCACTCATAGGCAGCTTTATCTATTCTAAAAATGCCCTGCGAAGGATCAATGTATCCCCTTCTTTTCGACTCTAGGCTGCTAATTGATATCTTGTTCTTGAATAAGCTTTACTTCATCAATAATTTATTGTATCCCTTCTGGGCCTATCCATTAATCAAAGGGCAAAATGTCGTACTAAGATTCATCTATGTTCCTCAATCCCTTCCGAAATGATAGATGTGGGAATCGGTGAAATCTTATTGTTTCCCTACTATGTCATCTCCATAACCCTCAGTTGAATATGCCTTTCTAACTGGAGGGGAACAGGTTGATTTTGTCAGCCCATCTACCATAGCCTGTATGAACTCCCAGTTCCTTAGAATGTGAGGTCAGCTCGTACTATAACACATATTAACTGCTTTCCACTTCTGAGTCGGGATTCCCATCCTCCGTAACAGGCTATCAAGCCTCTTATGCTCCTCTTCATTTAAGCCATTATACAACTCCTCTTAATTTAACTTGTAACACCTTAGGTATGCTATCTTGCTCTTTTACTCAGAGCTTCTTTCTTGTTTTATTACCACACATTATACTGTAATGCTTACACAAACATGTGTAGATACGTAGAGCCATTCAGAAAATACTTTAGTGTCTCTATACTAGCGGCTTACCTCCTTCGGTCGAGGTCAGGGCTCTGCTAGGGCTTTGTCCTTGATACCGATTATATCTTAACAGTTCTGTCTCAAACCGTCTTACACTTTTCTTTAATAGATTCTAAATATGGCAATCACATCGCTATTACTGACTTTTTTTATCGAGTAATCATTTGACCTCGCTCTTAGTATGCCAATATTCGTGAGCTGCACAACTATTCTTGTGCCATTTTCACGAGGTGCATTGTATTTCAGTCATAATCTTTTCTGCTCTTGGCTTACTCTGTTCTATATGTGTCGTTGTACTAACCCGCTTTTATAATCTATTTTTGTCATACTTGTTTTGTTCTCTTTCTCACTTCTCAGGGGGTCACCCATCCCAGTGCTACTCTCACCCGAGCATACTTAACTTCAGAGTTTTGATGGAATCCGATGCATCAGTGCGGGTATGATCACGTCCATCCCTTATGGGGTCTCGTTTGACGTTTAAGCATTCCTATTTACATACGATAGAGTCAGTCGATTTTCTTTTATGCTTGTAATTCTCTTGTCCACTTCCCCCCTTTTAGGGTGTACCCACGTCATCCTCTATTTATTTTCAGCCATTCACATGCGAATGATTCCACTCCAACATATTTAACGTGCTGTACCATATCTACATTTTTTTTGTTTAATCATCCATACGTTAGGTTGCCTTTCTAGGAAACCCTAGCATACCCGTAGGGTGCTTTAGTATTCGCAATGTATCGTATAAAATCTCATCTCACGATTAATACTCGAGTAATATCCGTAATGTAGCAGTGCATTCAAAGCCACATTCCATTCATCCCAATCAGTAATTAGGGAGGGCTCATAATTGGTGCAAATTCCCTACTCGAGTGTACTTATACTTTAATGACTCATGTTTCGAGCTTCGTCATTATTCTAACTTTATTCCAGTGGATACCACTAATCATTAGAGTTGAGTCACGTGTACGCCATACTTCTTTACGCCTCCTGAGCTTGTATATTTGTCGTGTGCTTAAGGCTCATTTCTAATCCTGCTTAAAACCATATCAACTTCGTGGTAGTAGTGGCCTTATCTTAATACTTTTTCATCGTATTATACCTCTAGTTCGTAACTGTCTATTTCTCTTTTTGTTCGATACTTATACTTAATTAATCGCATCTATCTTGAGTGCCTCTATTAGAACTTCTGTATTATTCCTTTAATTCATTTCCATTTTTGGTTGGGCATAAGGAATTCCATATTACCCTTTACTCATTCTCATAACGGTGTTTGTTATATTCACCTGGTACCCCGTTCGTGACCAGTCCCATAGTATAACACCGCTTGACTTTCTTCACGATTCTTACTATGGCGTACTTACCCTTCTTAGTTAGTATTATCCTTAATGTTTCGCAAGCTGTCTTATTAACATTTCATATCCATCACAATACTTTATCCCTCATACTCTTGTCTTAATCATATTGTTACTTCCTTTAACTATAACTTGTCATAGTTTATCCCTATGTATCAATTCAGGAGATGCCTCGCCATATCATTTTATCCCGATCAATCAGTCTTCTCTAAGTCATCTTTCTTGGCTTATAGCTGTTTTCCAACTTTGTTCTACTATATCAATATCGACCTCCTAATTTCTATTGCCATTAACCTAGCAATTAACTTATTTCTCGAGGTCAGCCATACTTGTTGTCAAATCTCATCATTGTTGTGAGCACAACCTTCCTAGACATACTATAGACTTATAGCTCATTCTCTTTTTATTTCTACGAAAATTTGGGCAGAGTTTCCTCTGTATTTCTCACTATCTCAACACCTGCACGCAGAAAATACCAACAATGCCTCACAGGGCACACATATATACATTCATATTGTATAACATCTCAGCCACATAGGGCACACATATGTAGTCATATCATCTCATCTCGCAGCCACACAGGGTGCCCATAATTAATAGTATGGAAATGGACTTACCTGTTATGTCCACACGAGCTGCACCTGTTGCACTTTCCTATTTACCTTTCCTTTCACTTTTCAATTATATATGTCAATCGCATTTCAATACCTTACCTGACATAGATCCTTCATGCCTTTGCTTACCTGCGTGCTTCGTAACATCCAATATTGTCAGTTACTTTCTTCTATCGGCGTTGTCTTCCTACTAAAATCATAGGTTAGTATAAGGAATTTCATTTCCTATGACTCGGCTCTATCGCACGATCTTAGATATGAAAGAAAGTAATATCTTAAATGTCCTGTAGCCTCTTGTCTATAAATGTGGTGCACAACACACTGATAGACAAGACTTAACTAGACACGGTCTGTAGACATTCCAAGCACGAACTGCTTTGATACCACTTCTGTCATGACCCAACCCCGTAGGCCGCGACTGGAGTCCGACTTGGACCCCGTTATGCGTATCTATTAGCTACCCTTAAGTTGAACCGTGTGTGATGTGATACCATACACGAACCCCAATGGGTCAAAAACTTTTTTTTCCTAAACTTGTAGCCTCATGCACCTGTATCATAACAGGAGAGGGCATGCGAGCCGACGAGGCTGCCACACCACAAAAATATTTGCAATACGTTGTATGAGCACAACTGAAACAAACTTACAAATAACCCACATACACATGTCTACAGACCTCTAAGAGTAATAATTGTATTATATGGCGGGACAGGGCCCGTGCCGTACCCTTGAATAAATAAACATATACATCAATGACCAGCATCAATAGTAAGGCTTCGGAACAGCAGAGCACGTTCAACATAGCTGAGTAGAAACCCTAAGCTAGCGGATCTCCAACAAGAATATCTGTACCTGTGGGCATGAAATGCAGCCCCCCCGAGAAAAGGGGGGTCAGTACAATATATGTACTGAGTATGTAAAGCAAAACAACACACAACTGAGACCATAACTGAAATAGGGATACAGGGGACAAGTATAACAATTAACAAATTACTGTACCTGCACCTTAGGACACGTAATCCCATACATCATCATATACTGTGCTCGGCCCTCTAGTGAACTCGGTGTCATAATTTTTACTTCATATTCACATATCATCGTATCATAATGCATTTCATTTCCTCATATCATCGTATACGGTATCATATCCTCGTATACGGTATAATCTTATCATGTATGTCATCGCATTACACTCGGTTCACTACGGGGCTCAGGGTCACAATGTATTACTCTAATCTCACATGCATGATTACATAAAGTATCCGTCCCTTTAGTGAGGGACTCGGTGAATGGAGTGGTATATGTCTATAGCGTACCATCATAATATACATACCGTACTCGGTCCTCTAAGGAGGGACTCGGTGTTCCTTCCTTATTCTGCCATATATACTGTCACATTACAGCCGGCCTGGGACTCAGTGAATAATCGTATCATCATAACATATAACATATATCACACCTCACGTACGGCATTGTCTCCTCGTACGTGGAACTATACACATCCGGCCCGGGATGCGGTGAAAGAAGTAGTAGAACTGTGCATGATAATGTTCTCGGCACATCATGGGACTCGAGGAAGGATGGGTTACAATATACACGAGCAGAGTAGTGAGAAACCATATGCAACTAAGTCATTATCTAAGACTCGATGAAACTGTCAAGTGAACCGTCACCTGAAGATTAGGAAGGTACTTATCCGAAGTATCCCTTTAGATGTCATTAGGGCTTATATTAGTTGGGGCTTCAGGGATCACAAACATGCATCAGAATAATGCCACACAATTTATGCAATCAGAAATATAGTCTATGCAATCAGAAACATAATTTATCTAGTCAAAGACTCAACTCATGCAATCAATTGCATTTATCATTTCAGAGCCTCTAAAAAGAGGAGCTAGTACCTCCACTTACTATTCATCATATAGCAGGCTCGAGGATAGTAGTTTGACTACTTTCAGACTCTTAATATTCAGGAGTGACTACAAGTCACGAGTTACACTCAGAGCTCATAAATGGAATTACCTCTAAACCTATATCATATACCATTTTACTTAAAATCAAGCCATTCCAAAGGAAAGAAGAGATAGACTTTACATGTACTACTTTTCATCACATAGAAGACTTAAAGGAAATGACTCAGGGCTTTACGAATCGATTGAATCCCCAGATATCACATACATATCATTTATAGCCTATGTCTAGGACATGCCAAAAGAAAAGAAGTATAGCTCTACATATTTATTCCAAAAACATGCCAAAAGAAAGCTTCACATACCTTGTATGGACTTCTCTTAATCACGTCCACGTCATTGTCCTCGAAACCTATTTAACATGGAAGTAATGCAAGTATTAACAACCTTGGATTTTTCAGCAACTTAGACTACCCACGAGTATTCATAACATTCATCCCTTTGCTCGCCTTCTCGACTAGTTCCTTAACTAGTTAAGGCGTTAACAAAAATCGGACAGCACCTCCCCTATAATGTGCCCTATACGAATTCTCAACCATGTCCTTAGCAACTACATCCAACAATAAATACCACCAGAAGCCCATACATATACATATTACGACCAAAATTACACTATATAAACCCCCAACAATTCACTCGAAACTAAGATACCAAAACTAGAGTTTTTAATCTTTTTTTCGCGAATTCTTTAATTGCAAAGCGGAGGGTCGTGTATCTGCAACTAGAATCTCCCACACCTCATTTAGAGAACTTTTATACCCTTCAACACGCAACAATACAACCAGCAGCAGCCCCCACGCGCACAACACCTTATTTCGACAACAATTCACTTCTAGCGACTCCAATTTAGCTTATTCCGAACGCTGAAATTTTCAAACCTTTTACCCAACTTCCAGCAGCCCCTAAGGTGTGTAATACACCCTAATTTAACCTCATCAACTTCAAATTAGAGGGTAAGAACTTACCTTTCCCAAAATTGGCTAGAACTCGCCGAAATCGCGCCTCGGAATTTTTTTAACGTACTGAATAGTCATTGCAGCTTGCTGTCCGTTTTTTGGCTGCACCAAAATCTAATTTTACTCTACTAATATTTCCATATCATCGTGGTATATGCTATACAATTAATTTACGGAACGAAATCGGAATTTACCTTATTTTTCTCCCAAGCCGTCGCAATTTTCTCCTTAGCCCTAGGGTTTGTTTTCCTTTGTTGCTGCTGATTGTTTTGGATCAGAACTGAATCCATTAGTCATATATACATATATTTAGGTGTCTCTAGGTGGTGACACGTATCAACCCCTTAGGATGACACGTGTCAAGCCATGATTGGCCATCGTGTCATGTTGCCAATTAGGGGCTGCCACGTGGCAGCGGGGTCCACCTCCCCAAGCAGCTGCATCACCTACTTGACCCTAAGTAGGTGTATCACCTGCTTGCTTGAGGTGATGCCACGTGTCGCTCCACCATTGGCTGCCATGCGTCGTCTTTTTCCCTTCCTCGCGGGTTCGTAATATCGTCTCACTTTAAGAGCCTATGTAATCCGCACTACGTAAGCTTGATATATCCTTAAGCAACTTAAGTGTATAAGACTCTTAACTTAGTGTATTACGTAGGTAAATCGAGTCCTACGACTCATTTCTTAGCCTCCAACTCTTTCCGTATTTTTATGACTCTATCTCCAACCTCCCTTCTCGTGAGGTATCACAATCTTGTTTCCTTAGAGTTGTTTGATAGTGTCATAGCTTATCCGGCTCACATGATAGTGTCTAAGGAACTTAAGAAGACGTTCTGAGCTCAAGAGTGCGGGGTGTAACAGTGTTGCCCAATTTTCGTCGACGCCTTAGCGAATAACAAAACTAGTCGGGGAAACGACTAAGGAAATAGATTCCATTAATACTAAGATGTAACCTAGGGTGCTGGAAAGTAAAAGGGGTTTATATTCATACTAATTTCATATTGAATAGTTTCAAAGGACGATGAGGTAAGCAGGATAAGGAATAATTCAGACAAGGTATGTGAAGCTTTCTCTTGGCATGTTTTGGTATAAGTTCGTACAACTATCTTTCTTTCCTTTTGGCAATGTTTAGCCTTAAGTGAATTGTATATAAAGTGCGGGGATAATCCCATTCCCAGAATTCCGAGTACACCTCATAACTCCTATCTACTGTCCAGTATTAGAGTTCTTGTGAAGATTAAGTATTGCCTAGTAGGGCTTCTATGTGTCAGAATGTAATGTATGGGAAGCTATCTCTCATTTCCATTGAGATACATTTGATACGAAAATTAGATTACGATGACATAATGGTTCACCGAGCCCCATGAAGGGCCGGGTACAAAATATGTATATGAAGATCACCTAAAGGAAAGTACAGACTATATAGAGCTTATTCTGTTTCTTCTTTTAGGGCATGTCCTTGTTTTAGTTGTAAATTGAATCTGATCTGAACTCCGAGGTAACTCCATTCTTAAACATCTCTTAATTACTTTTGAATATTGAACTCTGATAGTAGTTGAACTATTTCCCCGAAAACTTTTATATGTTAAAGAGGTAACAAATGTACAGGCTCCAAGTCTTAAAGACTGTACGAGACTAAGTGTTTTTGATTCCATAAATGATTTGTCCCTATGTTAATACATGTCTAAGGTCCCCGAGATTACCTTTGAGACAACCCATAATGGCATTTAGAGGACACTCGAGATGACTACACCGTTACTCGGGTCCTCAAACAAAATCTTAACTGTCTTATTTTGCCAAGTCTCTGATAATGATTTAAATTGCATATAGTTACTCACTACTCTACTCGTGTATACTGTAGCACTTCTTTCACCGAGTCCCGAGCCGGGTACGTTGTCGTGCACAATTTACTGCATTGTTCACCGAGCCCCTCACTAGAGGGCCGGGTACGTATGTATATATATGAGATTATATTGTAATAAGGTGGTGATGGGTCGGGCCTATGATTGTCCTACAGATGTGATTCACCGGACCTCTGAAAGGGCCGGCTATATTGTATAAATTAAGCATGCATGCTTTTGTGATTCATAGAGTACAGGTACATGTCTTCGATTTGATAATTTGTTCCCCTGCTCCTCTATTTCGAATATATATCCAGGGTATTATGTTATATTTTACATACTCAATACATATGTCGTACTGACCCCCTTTCTCGGGGGGCTTCGTTTATGCCCGCAGGTACAAATACAGATTTTAGGAGTCCGTCACCTTTGGATTCCATGCAGCTCAGCTAGAAAAGGCTTCATTGTAGCGGGGCCTAGTTTTTGATACTGTCCACTGATGCATAAAAATTGTTTTATCCATTCAGGGGTATTGCGGGGGCCCTGTCCCGCCATATGTTGTCATTTATATGTTTAGAGGTCTGCAGACGTGTATATGTGGGTTGTGTATGTCAGTTTGATTCATCTGGGTCTAAATGATATATGATATATGTTATTATGTTATGGCAGCCTTGTCGGCTTGCGTGCCCTATCATATTGTGATACAAACGAAAAGGGCTACAGGTTTATGAAAATGTTATCGCCTTGTAGGGCTTTATTACATGATATTGTTTATTTACAGTTCAATGTGACCACAACTGATAGACATATGTACGGGGGGTCAAGTTCGGACCCCAGTCGCGGCCTACGGGGTTGGGTCATAACTGAAATGGTATCAGAGCAGTTTATCCTCGGAGTGTCTGCAGACCGTGTCTAATAAAGTCTTGGTTATCGATGTGTTGCGTGCCACATCTATAAACAGGAAGCTATAGGACATTTAGGATGTTACCTTTCTTCTACATCTGAGATCGTACTTTAGATCCGAGTCATCGGAAAAATTCCTTATACTAACCTTGGATCTTAACAGAAGGACGACACCAACAGAAGGAATTAATTGACGACATGGAAAGTTACAAAGCAAGCAGGTAAGTGAAGTAAAGCTACGGAAGATATCCGTCGGGTAAGGTATTGAAATATAAAGTTGAAACCTGAAAGAAAAGCAGACAGAAAGTGCAACAGATGTAGTTTGAAGTGGGACATATGAGGTAAGTCCAGTATTTTTATATTATTGTTGACATTGAAAGCCCTGTGTGGTTGCGATATGAGATGACATTGAAAGCCCTGTGCGGCTGCGATATGATATGTATATATATGTTGGCCCTGTGAGGCAATGTTGGTATTTTCTGCATGCAGGTTATGGGATAGTAAGAAATGTAGATGAAACTCTGCCGAAATTTTCCCAGAACAAGGAAAAAGGAATGGAACATGGATTTTTGAGATGTCTGAAAAATTGATACCAAATACCCCTACTGTGTTTAACTAAAGCTGTAAGAGGTATCCTTCAGGTCGCCGACAAGGGGCACCCTTTTTACTTGAAGAATTTTATTTCGGAGGAACAAAAGCTTATTTAAGTAGTAAAGTTCAGATTACAGTATCTCCAGCCGTATTTGTATTGTAGGAATATAAACAGAGGCTCAGAATGAAGGATAAGATGTCCCGCGAATGGGTTTCACTCTTTTGAAAAAAATACCAAGCATTCAACTCCTAATTGTAAATTAGACGAGTTGTTCATAACTCGAGGATAAACTCAGTAGGAGACCACGTAGGTCAAGTACTAAAAGAAGTACTGTGATGTTTAAGAGGTTTTGATTTCTTCCAACAATGATTGGAAAATAATTTATGATAATTGTTTATAGTTCTCCACCGACTAATTGGGGAAAGAGCTTCGAACAGAAGCACCACAAAGAGATGTCAGGAACTTAATATGAAAATGAATTAAAAGGGGGATATGTAAGTATGAATTGAAGAGTGTGATACGAGTATGCAGGGATAAAGTGGAACCACTAGTCAGACGCACATAGTACACGTTGACTAAGTTAAAGGCCTGCGTTGAGAACGCAGTAAGAGCATGGGGCTTACGATACAAAAAATGACGCGTGTACACAACGTTGCCCTAAAAATAGTGGAACCCTTAAGGGACGAGGATGGAAAACTTAAGGAATAAATTATGCAACTTCTATTCGCCCCAAGAAGCAAAGGATATAGGTTGGGACAAAACCACTACTTCGAGAAAACCTGGAATAGTTGTCATCATAATGCTAGCACTGCCTAATGGAAATCGGAACGACTACAAGTACAAACAACGGAAAGTACGAGTACCCTCTAAAGGGGGAAGTTAATGAGAAAATAGCAAAAGTAAGGTGAAGGTAATCGATATGGGAATATATTTGAGATGGGCATCTAAACTTCAATAAGATATCTGGCCGAACCAAGTTAGAAAGGTCCGGAAGCTACCAATAATTGGATGGAAGCCAGAATACTACATAAGGGAGCGATAAGAAGTTGTGACGAGACCCTGAACAACATAACCCTAGAAGGCGGCTGCGTATAAAAACAAAAAAGTGTAACCATGAAAGGATATCAAATAATTCAAGAGACACTACAAAGGGGAATGACAGCATGCTAGACCAAAAGCCAAAATGTTGATCATAGAGTTAGTCGCAAATGATGTTGTGATAGATAAATAACCAAAGGAAAAGGAATAGAAAGCCTCCTGTGGTAGTAAATGAGGAGAACACAAAGTGAATGGAGGATAGTGGAGCTAAAGGTCTACGCCGACACTGGATACAAGATAACAGATGAAAGGACAGGGCAAAACATAAAGACTTGTGAGACAACGCTGAGGTAAATCTAGAGCTAAGTTGAGTGCCCTCACCTCGTGGAAAAGGTTACAATGAAATGCGACACGAAGACTTCCCATGGAGGTCACCCATTCCAATATTACTCTCTCCCCAGCATGCTTAACTTCAAAATTCTGATGGAACTTAATGCGTTAGGGCTGGTGTGATCGCGCGAGATGGAGGAATCTGAACTAGTGACGGAGAAACGATATGAGATTATGTACCCAGAGTATTATAAGATACGTTAAGGCAATTGTAACAAGGGCTTAAGCAAAATAAGAAGGATTAGCTAATTGCTAATTGACGATGCACTCGAATGCCATAGCTTTTCAACATAGAGCTAGTTAATGAGAGGGAAACCGCAGAATGGCTATATGGGCCAGTGGGCGAGGGAATTTCGACACCACTTGGTAGCCAACTCTAAGGGCGAAAAAGCAGGACCCAAAAGATTGAACGCTAGTTAAAGTTCTGAAAAGAGTCGAGAAGGACTATACGAGGCTAACAGTTCCCAAATTATCAACGTCATGATGAACCTATTTTGTACTCTGTAAGAGTAAGGTGCTTTATGGGTTATTGTGAGTAGGCTAATAAATCAGCTCATTTGCTTCCAATAAAAGAGCACCTATACAGCTACTATTAGGTGGCGTTATACAACATGGAGGTAGTAAGGGTCCGTGAGGTTTCCCCAGCTAATATCTTAGATGGAAGAACTTCAATTAAGATTAACATTAGGACATCAGTCTAAGAAAAGATCAGGAACACAAGTATTCACACCTGTAACCAATGTCTACATGTAACTCCAACTCTTAAGCACTCGTATGTTAATAATACAGATGGGAATGTATGTGATAGCATAAAGTAAATGAACCCCTCTATAATTTATATAAATTCTTAAAGGAAGTTGCATTTAACATTCAGGGACGAATGTTCTAAAGGGGGGAAGGATGTTACACCCCACATCTTTGAACTCGGAATGTCCCTTAAGTTACTTAGAAGCTAGTATGTGAGCCACTTAAGTTACGACCCTATTAAACAACTCTAAGGAAAGAGGATTGTGATACCTTGTGAGAAGGAAGGTTGGAAATAGAGTTATACGAATCCAAAAACAGTTGGAGGCTAAGAAATGAGTCGTAGGACTCGAGTTACCTACGTAAGCTACTAACTTGGAAGTCTTACATACTTAAACTATTGGAGTAAGTACCAAGCTTGCGAAGCATACATTACATAGGCTCTTAAAATGAGATGAGATTATGAACTCACGAGGAAGAGGAGAAGATGACACATGGCAGCCAATAAGGAGGTGCCACGTGGCAGCACCTCAAGCAAGTAGGTGACCCACCTGCTCGGGGGTCAAGTAGGTGACCCACCTACTTGAGGGTGGGCCCCACCAAGACATCATGATGACAACAAGGGGCTGCCATATGGAAGTGGGGTCCACCCCCCCAAGTAGCTACATCACCTACTTGACCCTAAGTAGGTGCATCATCTGTTTGCTTGAGGTGCTGCCACGTGTCGCTCCTCCATTGGCTGCCACGTGTAGTCTTTTTCCCTTCCTCATGGATTTATAATCTCGTCTTATTTTAGGAGCCTACGTAATCCATGCTACGTAAGCTTGGTATCTCCTTAGGCAACTCAAATGTATAATACTTCCAAATTAGTAGCTTACGTAGGTAAATCGAGTCCTACGACTCATTACTTGGCCTCCAATTCCTTCTAGATTCTTATGACTCTATTTCCAACCTTCTCTACTATAGGGTATCACATTATCCTTTCCTTGGAGTCATTTGATAGTGTCATAGCTTATCCGGCTCACATGATGACTTCTAAGAACCATAAGAGCCTTCTCAGAACATAAGAAGCTTACGAAGCGTTCTAAGGTACCAAAGTACGGGGTGTAACATCCTTTCCCCCTTTAGAACATTCGTCCTCGAATGTAAACCAAAACCTTCCTCCGGACCTTATACTGATTATATGGAGAGGTCCTCTACCTCATTGCCATAACATATACTTTCATCGAGCAATCAATATTAGAGTTCCAAGGGTTAGGATTACCTGTAGACATAAGAAATAGGTACAGATACTTGTGTTTCTTGTTCTCTTCAGCTTCCCTGGTCATTTCTTCACGATTCTCATTCTGCCACAGCACCTTGACAGAAGCTACGTCCTTAGTTCGCAACCTTTTACTTTGCTGATCCAACTCATAGGCAGCTTTATCTATCCTACGAATGACCTGAGAAGGACCAATGTATCCCTTTCTTGCCGACTCTAGGCTGCCAATCGATAGCTTTTCCCTGAATAAGCTTCACTTTATCGATAATTTAGTGGATCACATCTGGGCCTATCCATTTCTAAGTCGAAATTTCTATCTCCTATAATTGGTCATTCAACTTTTGATACTCGATATTGTTTAAGCTACTTCACCATTTCTCTTATGACAACTTGTAATACTCTAGGTATATTCCACTGTGCCTTTACTCAAATCTTCTTTCCAATTTTATTACCATGCATTATATTATAATCCTTACATGATGTGTGTAGGTACTTAGAGCAATTTAGAAAATGCCTTAACGTCGCTATACTAGCGGCTTACCCCCTTCAGTCGAGGTTAGGGCTTTGCCATGGCTTTTGTCCGTACTACCGATTAGATCTTAATAGTTCTGCCTCGAACCATCTTACACTTTTCTTGCATAAATTCTAAGTATGGCAATCACATTGCTATTATTGAATTCTTTTTATCGATTAATCACTTGCTCTTACTCTTAGTATGCCAATGCTCATAGGCTGCACAATTATTCTTATGCCATTTGCACTAGGTGCGTTCAGATTTAGTCATAATCTTTTCTGCTCTTGGCTTACTCTGTTCCATATGTGTCATTGCACTAACACGCACTTACAATCTCTTTTTGTTATACTAGTTTCATTCCCTTTTTCACTTCTCAGGGGCTCACCCATCCTAACGCTACTCTCAGTCAAGCACGCTTAATTTCAGAGTTTTGACGGAATCTGGTGCATTAGTGCAGGTATAATTGCGTCCATCCCTTATGGCTCGTTTGAAGTTTAAGTGTTCCCATTTATATACGATAGCGTCAGTTTATTTTCTCTTACGCTTGTACTTCTCTTGTCCACTTTCCCCCTTTTAGGGTGTATCCATGTCATCCTCTGTTTATTTTCAGCTATTCACACGCGAATGATTCTACTCTAACCTATTGAACGTGCCGCACCATATCTACATTTACTGTTAAATCATCCATATATTAGGTTGCCTTTATAGGAAACCCTAGCACAACTATAGGGTGCTTTAGTATTCAGAATATATCCTATAAAATCTCATCTAATGGTTGATACTCAACTAATATCTGTCATGTAGCAGTGCATTCAAAGCCACATTCCATTCATCCCAACCAGTAATTAGTCCATGCACATAATTGGTTCAAATTCTCCATTCGGGAGTACTCATACTTTGATGATCCGTGTTTTAAGATCTGTCATTATACTAACCTTATTCCAGTGGATACCACCTATCCTTCTAATAACCTCATAATGTAGCAATTGTTCTGCAAATCTTTCAACTATAACTTGTCATAGTTTATCCCTATGTATCAATTCAGGCGATGCCTTACTATATTGTTTTATCCCGATCGATCAGTCTTCTCTAAGTTGTCTTCTTTGGTCTATAGGTCCTTCCCAACTTCGTTCTATTATACCCATATCGACCTTCTAGTTTTTATTACCATTAATTCAACAATTAACTCATTTCTTGAGGTCAGCCATACTCGTTTAGTCAAATCTCATCATTGTTGTGAGCACAACCTTTCAAGACATACTACAGCCCTGTATCTTATTCTCTTCTTATTTCTGGGAAAATTTGGGCAGAGTTTCCTCTGTATTTCCTACTATCTCAATACCTGCACACAGAAAATGCCAACAATGCCTCACAGGGCCAACATATACATTCACATCATATCATATCGTAGCCACACAGGGCTCCCAATATCAATGCACATATATTCCAGAAGAAAATTGATAATATACCTATGACCACATTTGGTGATGCCTCTTGAACCCGTCTACTAGTTAAGGCATAAACGCAATTTGAAGGAACGCTAGAACTAGAAGTTCTACCACGGCTTCTACCATGGCTTGCTAGCGTCTGAATACTCTGTCCTATAGGGCGCATAGCCACGAACGAAGATAAACCAGTAACTGGCCCAGTAGGCCGAACTGCACTTCCTAGGATTCCTTTGTATGGACAATCCCTCATAACGTGGCCCTGACGGCCGCAAGTAAAATAAGCATTTATCCCAAAATGACATTTCCCAGAATAAGCCTTATCGCAATGAGGACAATGAGGCAAGGGTGGCCTCGACTAATGCGAACCACTGTTCATCTGTGAGTCTGAAGCCCTGCAGCTCTGACCAGCTCCTGAATACCGTGTGCTATAAAACCTCCTACCTATGACCTGTGAGGGTGCACTCTGGGCTGGTTGGGAAGGGTATCCACCATACTGTTGAGGCTGCCTGCCTCAAAAGTCACCATAATAACCAGCTGATTTAGTCCTCTTATGTTGTCCTCTATCAAAATCTCTCTCGGGCTGATGTCCCCTGTGTTAATCCTCCACTCCTTATGCATACGCTTGTACCCGAGCAATATCCATGCCTGGCTGAGAAGCCATGGCCATATAGCTATCATCTAAGTGACGATCTAGCCACATCACATACCGATGCACCCTATCAGCCATATCAGCCACAATAGTGGGCGCATGTCTCACCAATGAGTCAAACTCGAGACTATAGTCTTTAACGCTCCTACCATTCTGCCTCAACTGCAGGAATTTATCCACTCTGGCTTCTTTAATTTCCGAAGGTAGAAAATGGTCAAGGAAGGCTTCCACAAACTCATCCCAGACTGCTGGAGGAGCACCCTTACCCCTTGATAATTCCCAGGACTCATACCAGTTAACAGCTATGTCACGCAGCCGATATAAAGCCAACTCAATAGATTCAGCCTCAGAAGCCCTGAGTACTCTCAATGTGCACTGCATCTATCGAATAAACTCCTATGGGTCATCTGCAGGCCTCGACCCATAAAATTCTAGAGGGTTACAAGTCAAGAAGTCACGAACCCTCAAACTAGTATGTCTATCAACATTATCCGCTCCTAACCCATGCCTTTGAGCCTGCTCTGCCATTATTCTGGTCAGCAACTGCACGGCATCTCTCATAGCCTTATCTTCTGAACCAGGTGGTGAGGCTGGAGGCTCAGGTACTGGAGCTTCAAGACCTATATTTGCTGCTGTTCTAGGCTCTTCTGAAGGTGGCGGCGTAGTAAAGCTTGCTGATTACCGCACAATCCCTAGCATAGACTAGGAATGAGCCCTAGTAACTCTTGGGGTCTGACTAGTTTCCCCTGTTACTGACTTGACCTTCTGGGCAGTTGTCTCTTTTCTTGGAGGCATCACTGTAACCATGAGGATATGTTATTGAGAGACCATCCTAATAACATAGCTCTATCGCACGATGTGAGATACAAAAGAATGACAACATGCTAAATGTCCTGTAACCTCATATTTATAGATGTGGTGCACAACACACCGATAAACAAGCCTCTACTAGACACGGCCTGTAGACACTCTGAGGATGAACCGCTCTGATACCACTTCTATCACGACCCAACCCCGTAGGCCGTGATTGGGGTCCAACCTGGACCCCCCTATGCGTATCATATCATGAAATGGCACGCTAGCCGACGAGGCTGCCATAACATAAAAACATTTACAACCTGTCGTATAGGCACAGTCGAAACAAACTTATAAACAACCCACATATACATATGTCTATAGACCTCTAAGAATAGTAACAATAATATATGGTAGGACAGGGCCCCGTCGTACCCCTAGATAATTAAATACATACATATTACATGACTAGTATCAAACGTTATGCTCCGAAACAGTAGAGTGCTCCCAATATCGCTGAGTGGAAACCCTAGGCTAACGGATCTCCAAACAGAACATCTGGACCTGCGGGCATGAACGCAGCCCCTCGAAGAACGAGGGTTCAGTACGATATATGTATTGAGTATATAAATCATAACAATACACAACTGAGCTGACAACTGAAGTACGGATGCAGAAAACAAATATAACAGTTAACAAATTTCTCTACCTACATCTTATGACATGAGGGCATGTATACCTTCCTTACATATCATACCTGGCCCGCTATGGGACTTGGTGCTACAAGTGTGTCACTATATTTCCACATGCATGCCTACAGACTATATCTGACCCTTTAGTAAGGGATCAATGAAGATGTCATTTCATCATTTATCATGCCCGGCCCTTTATAGGACGTGGTGAATGATCATTGCATCATATATCATGCCCGACCCTTCATGGGACACGGTGAATTTATCATGCCCGGCCCTTCATGGGATGCGGTGAATTTATCATGCCCGGCCCTTCATGGGATGCAGTAAATTTATCATGCCCGGCCCTTCATGGAACGCGGTGAGTTTATCCTGCCCGACCCTTCATGGGACGCGGTGAGTGACGTATTAATAGCCTGCACGAGTAAAGTAAAGATGAACCATATGCAATTAGTTCATCCTCTGAGATTTGGTATAACAACCGTCATGGATTATCATTTGAGGATCAAAACTATCATCGTCTCACGTATCCTCTAACTTCCATTAGGGTCCACATCGACGGAGTCTTAAGAGTCCTAGGCTTTTATTAAGGTAATACCAAAAAGCTTATGCAATCAGAGACACTTGTCAATATAGAGTTCTTAGGCATGGGAGCTCATACATTCAGTTAGTATTCATCATATAGGGACTCGAGGGTAGCAGTTCAACTATTTCAAGAACTTCAATATTAAAAAATAAATAGGAGTTATAGCTCATGTGTCACGACCCAACCCCGTAGGCCGCGACTGGGGTCCGACCTAGACCCCTTGTACACATATCTATCAGCTGTGGTCACATAGAATCTTAAATAAGATAATCTCAGGTCACAGAGCCCCACTGGGTGATAATATTTTCATAAACCTGTAGCCCTTTTTGTTTGTATCACAACATGACAGGGAACGCAAGCCGATAAGGCTGCCATAACATAATATCATGTACCATGTATCACGTAGACCCATCTGAATTAGACTAACATATACAACCCACACATACATGTCTGCAGACCTCTAAAAATATAGTAACAATATATGGCGGGACAAGGCCCCCGCCGTACCCTTGAATAGACAAAAATAATTTATACATTATTGGTCCGTATCCAAAAAAACTAGGCTCCGAAATAATGGAGCCTCTTCCAACTGAGCTGAACGGAATCCTAAGCTGACGGACTCCCAAAACCTGTATCGGTACCTGCGGGCATGAAACATAGCCCACTGAAGAAAGGGGGTCAGTACGACATATGTACTGAGTATGTAAAACATAATATGATACAACTGGAAGCATATCTAAAATAGAGAAGCAGGGGATAAAATGTCAAATCAGAAGTCAGTACCTGGAAAAGTAAAATCATGCATGCTCAAATTTTCAATATAGCCGGCCCTATCAGGGATCCGGTGAATCATATCTGTAGTATCAGTATCAGGCCCCGTGCCATCGCCATCTTATTACAACACATCATCATCATATATATACATACGTACCCGGCCTTCTAGTGAAGGGCTAGGTGGACAATACAGTGAATTGCACAAATCTTATAGCCGGCCCGGGACTCGAAGAAGAAGTGTTACAGTATACACGAGTAGAGTAGTGAGAAACAAAATAGAATTTAAATCATTATCTGAGACTCAATGAAGTCATCAAGCGAATCATCACTTGGAGGTCAGGGTAGGATCTCAGGTACCCTAGACGTATACTAAAGTAAGGCCAATTCACTTATGGAACCAGAACATTTTTTTATCAAATAGTTTTAAGACTGGGAATCTGCACATTCATACCTCTTTAACCTATAGGAGTTTCCAGAAAATAGTTTAACTACCGTAGAGTTCAACATCCAATAGTAAATAAGAAATACTTAAGAATGGAATTACCTCGGAGCTCGTATCACATTTAGCTTACAACTAGGACATACCAAAAAGGAAAGTTAGAAAACTCTATATGGTCTGTACTTTTCTTCTTGTGGTCATGACATACATATCTCATACCCGTCCCTTCATGGGGATCGGTGAACCACTATGGCATTGTAATCTCATTTGCGTATCAAATACATCTCAATGGAAATGAGAGATAGCTTCCCATACATTACATTCTGACACACAGAAGCCCTACTAGGCAATACTCGGAATTCTGGGAATAGAATTATCCCCGCACTTCATATACAATTCACTTAAGGCTAAACACTGCCAAAAGGAAAGAAAGATAGTTGTAAGAACTTATACCGAAACATGCCAAGAGAAAGCTTTACATACCTTGTCTGAATTATTCCTTATCCTGCTTGTCTCGCCGTCCTTTGAACCTATTCAACATGAAAGTAGTATGAATATCAACCCCTTTTACTTTCCATCACCCTAGGTTACATCTTAGTATTAATGGAATCTATTTCCTTAGTCGTTTCCCCGACTAGTTCTGTTATTCACTAAGGCGTCGACGAAAATTGGACAGCACCTCCCCTATAATGTGCCCTATCCAAATTTCCAATTAGGTCCCTAATACCTAAATCCAACCAACAACAACAACCTGCAGCAATTCACACCAACAATATACAACATAAACTCCAAACGACTTATTCAAAAATACGGTAGCACAATAGGGCGTCTAGCCTTTATTTTGTAACGCCTTTCATTATACGCAATGAGGGGTCATGTGGATTCAAACAAAAGCACCCTAACCCACATTAGAACATATTTAGTCCCTGCAACAACACATCACACCCCTGCAGCAGCAACTCACAAGAAAAATGCCTTACTTCGACGACAATTCGACTATAACGACTACAATTTAGTTTATTCTGAATGCAAGTATTTCTATGCCATTTTCATATTTACAGCCACCTATAGGGCGTTCAACATGCTCCATAACAACACAATAAATCTCAATTTTAAAGAAGAAACCTTACCTTACCCGAAATTGGCCAAAATCGTCAAATCGCAACTCGGAACTTCTTCAAACGCGCTGAAATTGAGCGGGCTGTTTGTGCGACTTCCTCGCTGCCCCAAATTAAAATTTTATGTTATTAAACATCATTATACAGCTGAGGTACACTTCAAATAATTAATTCATGGAACGAAACCCGGAAGCTCACCCCACAAGGGCCTAACCCGTAGCCCTCTCTCTTTGATCCTCTAGGTTTTCTTCTTTGAGCTTTTCTTAGTTTTTCAAGTGTAGAACTGAAAATATAGTTCCGTAAGCATCGTAATATACATATATATACCTCCACATATTTTAGGAATGTCGTATATAATTAATTCACGGAGAAAAAAATTAGAAAACCTACCTTTAAGCTTCCAAAGCTATGGTTGCCTCCTTCTCACATTTTGTTTTTCCTATGCTGCTGATATTTTTGGATAATGAACAACTTAAGAGTCATTTACACATATATATATATGAGGTGACACGTGTCATCCCCTAAGGGTGACACATGTCAGGACCTTATTGGGCCACCTCAAACATGCGGCCAATGGGGTGCTGCCATGTGGCAGTGGGGTCCACCTCCCCCAAGCAGGTGGGTCACCTACTTGAACCCAAGCAGGTGGGTCACCTGCTTTCTTAAGGTGCTTTCACGTGTCACCCTCCTAGGCTGCCACGTGTCCAATTTTTTTCCTCCCTCATGGGTTCGTAATCCCATCTTATTTTAAGAGCCTATGTAATCCATGCTATGTAAGCTTGGTACGTACTCCAATAGCTTAAGTATGTAAGACTTCCAAGTTATTAGCTTACATAAGTAAATCGAGTCCTACGACTCATTACTTGGCCTCCTATTCCTTCTGAATTCTTATGATTCACTTTCCAACCTTCTCTACTACGGGGTATCACATCCTCTCTTCGTTGGAGTCATTTTATAGTATCGTAGCATATCCGGTTCATATGATAATGTCCAAGGAACTTATGAGACATTTCAAGTTTAAAAATGGTGGGGTATAATATCCTTCCCCCCTTTAGAACATTTGTCCCCGAATGTTAAACAAAACTTCCCTTAGAACTTATACAAACCATAGGGGGATTCATTTCTATTTCCCTAACACATATTTCCATCGAAGTATTCAGTATACGAGTTTCAAGAGTTGGGGTTATCTGTTGTCATTAGGAATGGGTACGAATACTGGTGTTTTATGTCCTCTTTTTAATTTCTCAGGTCATCCCCTTTTCTGGTTTTGGTTTTGTCACAGTACCTTGATGGAAGGCACGTCCTCAGTTCGTAACCTTCCAATTTGCCAATCGAAGATGGCAATAAGTTTCTCCTAGTAGGATACCTCTTTCATCTCATGGACTTCATTTATGAGACATACTATGGGTGGATCACTAGTACCTTTGCGACACATCTATATCTGATAGACTGGCGTATGGTTTCCAAATCAGGTGGTGAGCTCAACTTACCAGCCACGTTGCCCACCTTACACGCAACCTAGTACAGTCTAATATATTTTGGGTTAAGTCCCCTTTTCTGGGTGACTCCATTATGAACATCCAATCATCCATTTGAACTCTGAATATCGATGTCAATTATCTGTATATCATTTCTGCCGACTCTGAGTTGTTATTCAATAGTTTGCTTAATCCTGTTTGGCTTCTGTCACGACCCAACCCTATGGGCCGCGACTGGGGTCCGACCTGGACCCCCGTTTGCGTAACTGTCGACTATAGACAAATTGGACTATGAATAACATGATACTGTTCACAAAAACCTCAATGGGTTAAAACCTTTTTCATGTTCATACAGCCTCCTAGATATAGAACCCAAACACATAAACCCAGTGGGTGATAAAATATTCATCCACGTGTGGCCTCTTTCATTTGCATCCTGTCATGAAAGGGAAAGCCAGTCGATAAGGCTGCCATAACATAATCGTTTTTACAATATATCGCATAGGCATAACCGAAATAAACTCCTAAACAATCCACACACATATGTCTATAGACCTCTAAGAATAAGAACGACAACATATGGCGGGATAGGTCCCCCACCGTATCCCTGCATAAACAAATATATACATTGTAGGACCAGTACTCAAAAGCTAGGCTCCGAAATAGTGAAGCACTTCAACATAGCTGAGCGGAAATCCTAAGCTGGCGGATCTCCGAAAATGAACATATGTACCTGCGGGCATGAAACGCATCCCCCGAGAAAAGGGGGGTCAGTACGATACATGTACTGAGTATATTAGCATACATAACTAAGATAATAACTGAAACAGGGATGCAGGAAACCAAGTATAGCATTTAATAGGGTACTGTACCCGCATCTCATAAAATAAAGTCATGTATACCATTATCACGTACCGTATCCGGCCCGCTCGGGGACTCGGTGTTACAAACACATCATCTATCATGATAGGCATATGCATATTATTAGCACTGAGGAACATACAGCCCGATCCATATATATAGCAAGCACATGCCGAGGAACGACGGCCCGATCCATATGTCACATGATAATGCCGAGGTACGATGGCCCGATCCATATATATAATGCATAATAATGCCGAGGTACGACGGCCCGATTCGTATAATGTATAATAATGCCGAGGTATGACGGCCTGATCCGTATAATGCATAAGATGTTGTGGAACGAATGACCCGATCCTTACATAGTAACCTGTGCCGAGGTACGTTCGGCCCGATCCATATATATATATAATAATGCATATACGTGCACACAAAACTCTGTAACATATCAAACATCCCTTAGATACCATCATAAAGCATGTTCAAGAGCCCCTAGGTATAGGAGCTTACACATCCCAACACTATTCAACCTATAGGAGGCTCAAGGGTCGTAGTTCAACTACTTTAAGGCCCTTATCATTCAGAAGTGGGTACAAGTTATGAGTTACGTCCAGAATCTATAAATGGAGCTATCTCCAAATCCATGTTCTATAGTACCTATCGTCCAGTCTTTCTAGAAGTAGGAAAAGACAAGCTCTACATGTACCATTTCCTATCACATGGAAGACTTTGAAAAAGTAATGACTCAACTTGTTACAGGAGTTCTAATAAGTAGGAAGTGAACAAGAGTCTTAACTCACCCTCAGAGTTTTAAGAGTGGAATAACTTCAAACTTCATATATACAATACTTACATCTCAGTCATGCCATCAGAGAGGAAGAATAACTTTACATATACTAGCTCTCAGCATATAGAAAACTTGAGGAATGGAATCTTAACTACTTTAAGAGTCTTAACATTCAACAGTGAACACGAATTATGAATCATGAATCATGTTCAGAGCTCATGAATAGATTTACTCCAAGCTTCATACACATATCACTTGTCACTTAGATCTAAGACATGCCCAGAAGAAAGAACAGATAAGCTTTACATACTTATACCAAAACATGCCAAAAGAAGGAATAGCTTTACATACTTATGCCAAAAACATGCCAAAAGAAAGCTTCACATACCTCGTATGGACTTCTCTTAATCATGTCCACGTCGTCGTCCTCCAAACCTATTTAACATGGAAGTAATATGAGTATCAACCCTTCTTAACTTTCCAGCATCTTAGGTTACACCTTAGTATTAATGGAGTATATTTCCTTAGTCGTTTCCTCGACTAGTTCTGTTATTTGCTAAGGCGTCGACAAAAATTGGACAGCACCTCCCCTATAATGTATCCTATCCGAATTTCTGATTAGGTCCCTAAGACCTACAGCCAACCAACAACAACAACCTGCAGCATATGTTTAAGCAATTCACACCAACAATATACAACATAAACTCCAAACGACTTATTCAAAAATACGATATCACAATAGGGCATCTTAGCCTTTATTTTGTAACGCCCTTAATTATACGCAACGAGGGGTCGTGTGGATTCAACCAGCAGCACCCTAACCCACATTAGAACATATTTAGGCCCTGCAATGACACATCACACCCCTGCAGCAGCACCTCACACGAACAACACTATCCTTCGACGATAATTTAACTATAGCAATTCTAGTTTAGTTTATTTCGAACGTCGAGCATTTCTACGACATTCTTAAACTTCCAGCAGCATAAAAGGGGTGTAATACACTATATAACAACACCATAAACTCCAATTTAAAAGGGAAGGCCTTACCTTACATTAAACTTGTCAAACTCGCCAAAACTATCAAAACACGAAATCTGGACAGCCCACTGTCTTATATTGTCTCTTAGTTTCGGAGGGGTAATTGTGGGAAACAGGATTTGTGGCCTCAATGAAAGTTATAGACATGTGTCTCAAGGTCGCAAAAAATTTTGAATTACCCCTACAGCAATTTTGTACGAAAATATATGCCCAAATACTCACAGCTGTCCCTGTAGGATTTTCAAAACAAAATCTGGGCAGCAGCTCCCCCAAGCTTCACCACCATTTGTCAAGCAGAGAAAAGCAAAACTGGGTTGTAGAGTCTAAATGAAAGTTGTATCTCTATTAAATAGATTTCCAAAACATCTTTAATAACCCAAAACTAAGCTGTACACAAGAAGTTATACCAATATTACTAACAACTGTCCTATTCAAAAATGGGTTTATTGACAAAAATGAGAAATTCCTCGAAATCCCAACTATAAATTTTACGTTGTGAAACCCCTCTATATCAACGTAGGATACCCTAAATAATTAATTCACAGATTGAAAACGGAGGCCTTACCTTATTCTTGTGGCTGCCGTGACTCTCTCTTCTCTCCCTCAAGTTTTCTCCAATTTTCCTTAAGTTTAGATGCTGAAAAATGACTTCCTTAGTCATATTTTCTGCATATATATCCAACTTTTAGAGGTTACATGTGGCAACCCCTAGGGGTGACACGTGGCATCCCCCTATGGTGCCACCTCATTGATGCATCCAACCCAAATCCGTCATGTGGCAGCGTGGGACCCACCTAGGTGCGTCACCTGCTTGCTTCGCTTTCGTAACATTGAAAACTAGTTTTTTTTTCTCCCTTTCGTAGGTTCGTCATCTCGTCTTATTTTAAGAGCCTATGTAATCCTTGCTACGCAAGCTTGGTATGTCCTTAAGCAACTCAAGTATGTAAGACGTCTAAGTTGGTAGCTTACGCGAGTCAATCGAGTCCTACGACTCATTTTTCGGCCTCCAACTCCTTTCGAATTTTTATAACCCTATTTCCAATCTTCCTTATTATGAAGCATTTCGTTCTCCTTTCCTTGGAGTTATTTGATAGCATTATGAACTATCCGACTCACATAACGACTTTTAAGAAACTTAAGAGCCTTCCCAGAAACTTGAGAAGCTTAAGAAGCCTTCTAAGGTACCAAAGTACGTGGTGTAACATCCTTCCCCCTTTAGAACATTCGTCCCCGAATGTTAACTAGCCTCATAAGGTCTTACGAGTGCTTCAGGATTGTTCTGTACTGGCTACCATTCATAGGCCTTGTATTAACTCATATGGTCTATTTAAGAAGGTAGATTACCTGTAGGCATAAGGAACAGGTGATATTTCTTTTCCATTACTTCTTTCTAGTTCCTTTACCACACATCATATTCTACCCTTTACACGAACATGTGTAGGAGGTTAAAGTAGCCCAAAAGATGCTTTAGCATCACCATACTAGTTTGTACGTAAACCTGTATCATTTCTTACTTCCTTCCTCTACTTATCCTTGAGTTTCCTCATATTCCAGTATAGGAGAGATCTCTTATCATTTCCTTGTTTTGCTGCTTGTGCACCACAATATTAGTAGTCAGTAACTTTGTTACCAACATCTCACCTTCAATCGAGTATAGCCTGGCTATTCCTTACAGTATGTTTAAGTTTTCATCGTAATTCTCTTGTTGTATTCATCCCCTTTGTATGAACCTATTCTTTGATGTCATACTATTCAAGTCCTTATTATTAATTCCCCGCACTGTCTCCGGTATCATAGCTTCTATCCGTTTATTGCTGGCCTTTAGATCTTATTAAGTCGTGCCAGTATGGGATCTCACTTGAAGCCACTTCCCCCCTTTAGGGTGTACCCATGTCACTATCTGTTGTGTTCTACCTTACGCCCTTATTTCCAATTTTTCAATATGTATGATTCTTTTCCAACACATTCGGTATACTGCACCATATCTATGCCTTCCTTTATCTCTTCCGTACCTTTGGTTGCCTAGGTACGACAACTTAACACAATCATGAGGTGCTAATCCAGTCTAATTATGGGTACTCGAGTCATGTAGCAATTTATTCGAAGCCACTTTCTCACAAGGCTTTACTTATTTTCATAACTATCCTCATTATATTCACATCATATCCTGTTCACATTCTACCCCATAGTATAACACTTCTTAACCTTTTTCACGATTCTTACTATGGGTTACTTATCCTTCTTAGTTAGTCTTATCCTTAATATCTCACAAGCTGTCTTATTAACACTTCACTTTCGTCACAATTCTTTTCCCCTTGTACTCTTGTTTTAACCATACTGTTACTTCTTTCAACTATAACTCGTCATAGTTTATCCCTGTGTATTCAGGCGATGCCTTAATATATTGTTTTATCCAGATCTATCAATCTTCTCTAAATCATCTTCTTTGGCTTATAAGTCTTTTCCAATTTCGTTCTACTATACCAGTATCGACCTCCTAGTTTCTATTGCCATCAATTTAGTAATTAACTCATTTCTAGAGGTCATCTATACTTGTAGTTTAATCAAATCTCATCATTGTTATGGGCACAACCTTTCAAGATATACTACAGCCCTGTATCTCATTCTCTTCTTATTTCTAGGAAAATTTGGGCAGAGTTTCCTCTGTATTTCTTATTATCTCAACACCTGCACGCAGAAAATGCCAACAATGCCTCACAGGGGCAACACGCATAAAGATACATATATATGTATCATATCACGTCATATCGCAGCCTCACAGGGCGCCCAATATCAACAATAGTATAAACTAATGGACTTACCTTGTATGTCCAACTTGAACTGCACCTGTTTAGACTTTCCGTCTACTTTTCCTTTCAATTTTCAACTTTACATGTCAACCATAATTCAATACCTTACCTGGCACCTATCATTCGTGCCTTTCTTACTTGCATGCTGTGTAACTTCCAATATCGTCAGTAACCTTCTTATATTGATGTTGTCCTTCTGCTGAAATCATAAGTTAGTATGAGAAATTTCATTAACTATGACTCGGCTCTATCGCACGATCATAGATATGAAAGAAAGGTAACATCCTAAATATCCTGTAGCCTCTTGTCTATAGATGTGGTGCACAACACACCAATAAACAAGACTCTACTAGACACGGTCTGTAGACACTCCAAGGATGAACTGCTCTGATACCACTTCTGTCAAGACCCAACCCCGTGGGCCGCGACTGGGGTCCGACCTGGACCCCCGTTTACGTAACTATCAACTATAGACAAATTGGACTATGAATAACGTGATACTGCTCACAAAAACCTCAATGGGTTAAAACCTTTTTCATGTTCATACAGCCTCCTAGATATAGAACCCAAACACATGAACCCAGTGGGTGATAAAATATTCATACACGTGTGACCTCTTTCATTTGCATCCTATCATGAAAGGGAAAGCCAGCCGATAAGGCTGCCATAACATAATCATTTTTACAATATATCGCATAGGCATAACTGAAATAAACTCCTAAACAATCCACACACATATGTCTATAGACCTCTAAGAATAAGAACGACAACATATGGCGGGATAGGGCCCCCACCGTACCCCTGCATAAACAAATATATACATCGCAGGACGAGTACTCAAAAGCTAGGCCTTGAAATAGTAAATCACTTCAACATAGCTGAGCGGAAATCCTAAGCTGGCGTATCTCCGAAATGAACATATGTACCTACGGGCATGAAACGCATCCCCCCCGAGAAAAAGGGGGTCAGTACGATACATGTACTGAGTATATTAGCATACATAACTAAGATAATAACTGAAACAGGGATGCAGGAAACCAAGTATAGCATTTAATAGGGTACTGTACCCGCATCTCATAAAATAAAGTCATGTATACCATTATCACGTACCGTATCCGGCCCTCTCGGGGACTCGATGTTACAAACACATCATCTATCATGATAGGCATATGCATATTATTAGCACTGAGGAACGTACAGCCTGATCCATATATATAGCAAGCACATGTCGAGGAACGACGGCCCGATCCATATATCACATGATAATGCCGAGGTACGACAGCCCGATCCATATATATAATGCATTATAATGCTGAGGTATGTTGGCCCGATCCGTATAATGCATAATAATGCCGAGGTATGACGGCCTGATCCGTATAATGCATAAGCTGTTGTGGAACGTACGACCCGATCCTTACATAGTAACCTGTGCCGAGGTACGTTCGGCCCGATCTATATATATATATAATAATGCATATACGTGCACACAAAACTCTGTAACATATCAAACATCCCTTGGATACCATCATAAAGCATGTTCAAGAGCCCCTAGGTATAGGAGCTTACACATCCCAATACTATTCAACCTATAGGAGGCTCAAGGGTCGTAGTTCAACTACTTCAAGGCCCTTATCATTCAGAAGTAGGTACAAGTTATGAGTTACGTCCAGAATCTATAAATGGAGCTATCTCCAAATCCATGTTCTATAGTACCTATCGTCCAGTCTTTCTAGAAGTAGGAAAAGACAAGCTCTATATGTACCATTTCCTATCACATGGAAGACTTTGAAAAAGTAATGACTCAACTTGTTACAGGAGTTCTAATCAGTAGGAAGTGAACAAGAGTCTTAACTCACCCTCAGAGTTTTAAGAGTGGAATAACTTCAAACTTCATATACACAATACTAAAATCTCAGTCATGCCATCAGAGAGGAAGAATAACTTTACATACACTAGCTCTCAACATATAGAAAACTTGAGGAATGGAATCTTAACTACTTTACGAGTCTTAACATTTAACAGTGAACACGAATTATGAATCATGAATCATGTTCAGAGCTCATGAATAGATTTACTCCAAACTTCATACACATATCACTTGTCACTTAGATCTAAGACATGTCCAGAAGAAAGAACAGATAAGCTTTACATACTTATACCAAAACATGCCAAAAGAAGGAATAGCTTTACATAATTATGCCAAAAACATGCCAAAAGAAAGCTTCACATCCCTCGTATGGACTTCTCTTAATCATGTCCACGTCGTCATCCTCCAAACCTATTTAACATGGAAGTAATATGAGTATCAACCCTTATTAACTTTCCAGCATCTTAGGTTACACCTTAGTATTAATGGAGTATATTTCCTTAGTCGTTTCCTCGACTAGTTCTGTTATTTGCTAAGGCGTCGACGAAAATTAGGCAGCACCTCCCCTATAATGTATCCTATCCGAATTTCTGATTAGGTCCCTAAGACCTACAGCCAACCAACAACAACAACCTGCAGCATATGTTTAAGCAATTCACACCAACAATATACAACATAAACTCCAAACGACTTATTCAAAAATACGATATCACAATAGGGCATCTTAGCCTTTATTTTGTAACGCCCTTAATTATACGCAACGAGGGGTCGTGTGGATTCAACCAGCAGCACCCTAACCCACATTAGAACATATTTAGGCCCTGCAATGACACATCACACCCCTGCAGCAGCACCTCACATGAACAACACTATCCTTCGACGACAATTTAACTATAGCAATTCCAATTTAGTTTATTTCGAACGTCGAGCATTTCTACGACATTCTTAAACTTCCAGCAGCATAAAAGGGCTGTAATACACCATATAACAACACCATAAACTCCAATTTAAAAGGGAAGGCCTTACCTTACATTAAACTTGTCAAACTCGCCAAAACTATCAAAACGCGAAATCTGGACAGCCCACTGTCTTATATTGTCTCTTAGTTTCGGAGGGGTAATTGAGGGAAACAGGATTTGTGGCCTCAATGAAAGTTATAGACATGTGTCTCAAGGTAGCAAAAAATTTTGAATTACCCCTACAGCAATTTTGTACGAAAATATATGCCCAAATACTCACAGCTGTCCGTGTAGGATTTTCAAAACAAAATCTGGGCAGCAGCTCCCCCAAGCTTCACCAGCATTTGTCGAGCAGAGAAAAGCAAAACTGGGTTGTAGAGTCTAAATTAAAGTTGTATTTCTATGAAATATATTTCCAAAACATCTTGAATAACCCAAAACTAAGCTGTACATAAGAAGTTATACCAATATTACTAACAACTGTCCTATTCAAAAATGGGTTTATTGACAAAAACGAGAAATTCCTCGAAACCCCAACTATAAATTTTACATAGTGAAACCCCTCTATATCAACGTAGGATACCCTAAATAATTAATTTACGGATTGAAAACGGAGGCCTTACCTTATTCTTGTGGCTGCCGTGACTCTCTCTTCTCTCCCTCAAGTTTTCTCCAATTTTCCTTAAGTGTAGATGCTGAAAAATGACTTCCTTAGTCATATTTTCAGCATATATATCCAACTTTTGGAGGTTACACGTGGCAACCCCTAGGGGTGACACATGCCATCCCCCTAGGGTGCCACCTCATCGATATATCCAACCCAAATTCGTCATATGGCAGCGTGGGACCCACCTAGGTGTGTCACCTGCTTGCTTGTCACCTGCTTTCTTTGCTTTCGTAACTTTGAAAACTATTTTTTTTCTCCCTTTCATAGGTTCATCATCTCGTCTTATTTTAAGAGCCTATGTAATCCTTGCTACGCAAGCTTGGTATGTCCTTAAGCAACTCAAGTATGTAAGACGTCTAAGTTGGTAGCTTACGCGAGTCAATCGAGTCCTACGACTCATTTTTCGGCCTCTAACTCCTTTCGAATTTTTATAACCCTATTTCCAATCTTCCTTATTATGAAGCATTTCGTTCTCCTTTACTTGGAGTTATTTGATAGCATTATGAACTATCCGACTCACATAACGACTTTTAAGAAACTTAAGAGCCTTCCCAAAAACTTGAGAAGCTTAAGAAGCCTTCTAAGGTACCAAAGTACGGGGTGTAACATCCTAGCAGCTTAAACTTTTCCCCATCAGGGGGACTTATAGGCTTTTCCTTATAACATTTTGTAGGGGGTCATCTGGATACTGCAATGGTAGCCCTTCTCGTAGGCAAACCCAATAATTGGTGGACGATAGTCCTAGCTACACTTAAAGCCAACCTCATAAGCTCACAATATATTTTCTAGCAGTTGATAATATGCTCAGTCTATTCAGAAGCTCGAGGTAAATGTTGTATGAAGGCCTGTCTGTGCTCCCGACCTCTTCTTGGACTGAGGTCTAAACGTTAATCATATTTGAAGTCCCTCTATCTGAGATATTAGCTGGGGAAATTTCCGAGAACCTTATTACCTCCTTGTCCTGTAACTTCACCTAGTCCCAGCTGCAAAGATGGTCTTACTTGAAAGCAAATGGGCTAATTCATTAGCCTTCTCGCAATAACCCATATAGCACCCTACTCTTGAAGAGTATAGAATAGGTGCGTGATGACGTTGATAATTCGGGAATCCTTAGCTTCATATAGTTTTTCTCGACTCTCTTCAGAACTTTAACTGGCACTTTATTCTTTTGGGTCCTTCTTCTCTCTTATCCTATATTTGATGTCGGGGAAGATCTTTGGTCCACTCATGGCCATGTCTTACTTCACCCATAGTATTAATTCCATCTCAATAGTTTGACTTAACCTATCTCTGCATATCTCAATAGTTAATCACAACTTAGGCTTCCTTGCCTAGGACAATAGCTGTGGGGGCTCCGTAAGGTCCTACCGCTTTGTTACTTTACAACTTTACACCATCTCGGCAGAGTAGGTAACCTATGATCGAAGGAGCAGGGGTTAATACTGTTATTTCACAAGTAACCTTTACGGAATTTTTGACCCTAGGGTATTGCTTCCTGACATTCGTAAATTACATCAGCTGATACCCTTACCCTTTCGGGTTTACTTCTTCGCCTTTAGAGTTGGCTGCCAAGTGGTGTTGAAACTCCTTCGCCCACTGGCCTGTATAGTTATTATGAGGTTTCCCTCTTATTAACTAGCTCATTAACGTATCATATAATACTATGGGTACATAATCTCATATCGTTTCTCCGTCGCTAGTTTAGATTCCTCCATCTCGCGCGATCACACCAGCACTAACGCATTAAGTTCCATCAAAATTTTGAAGTTAAGCGTGCTGGGGCGAGAGTAATATTGGGATGGGTGACCTCCATGGGAAGTCTTCGTGTCGCGTTTTATTGTAACCTTTTCCACGATGTGTGCGCACTTAACTTAGCTCCTGATTTACCTCAGCGTTGTTTCGCGATTCTTTATGTTTTGCCCTGTCCTTTCGTCTATTATCTTGCATCTAGTGTCGGCATAGACCTTTAGCTCCACTATCAGCTTTCTATTCCTTTTCCTTTGGTTATCTATCTATCGTAACATCATTTGCGACTAACTCTATGACCAACGTTTTGGCTTTTGGTCTAGCATGCCGTCATTCTCCTTCGTAGTGTCTCTTGAATTATTTGATATCCTTTCATGGTTACACTCTTTTGTTTTTATACGCAACCGCCTTCTAGGGTTATGTTGTTCAGGGTCTCGTCACAACTTCTTATCGCTGCTTTATGTAGCATTTTGGCTTCCATCCAATTATTGGTAGCTTCTGGACCTTTCTAACTTGGTTCGGCTAGATATCTTATTGAAGTTTAGATGCCCATTTCAAATATATTCCCATATCGATTACCTTCACCTTACTTTTGCCATTTTCTCATTAACTTCCCCCCTTTAGAAGGTACTCTTACTTTTCGCTGTTGGTACTTTACTCTATATTTCTTTGCCCAGTCTCAATTTTGCCCAATCTCTTCCTCCAATCTACTTAGTACTGCATCAGGTCCCCATCTTTCTGTATATTTTATCATCTGATTATCCGTGTACGGAATCTTGGCTAAATCATGAAACAACAAGAACCTTTCCATACATAGTGCGACATCTCGTCTGTTACTCTGTACTTGAATAATGGGACCCATGGGACTACTCGTCTGAGGCCACCTTCTACTTATCTTCATCAAAAATTAATTAGCACTTGTAGTCATTCCAATATCAATTAGGCAGTACTAGTATTCCGACGGTAACTATTTAAGGTTTTCCTAAAGTAGTAGCTTTATTCCAACCTATATCCCTCGCTTCTTGAGGCGAATAGAAGTTGCGCCATTTATTCCTTAAGTTTGCCATCCTCGTCCCTTGAGGGTTCCACTATTTTTGGGGCGACGTGGTGTACACGAGTCATTTTTTATTTTTTTTATATCCTAAGCTCCATGCTCTTGCTGTGTTCCCAACGCAGGCTTTCAACTTAGTCAATGCATACTAAATGCGCCTTACTAGTAGTCCCACTTTATCCCTGCATACTCCTATCACACTGTTTAATTCATACTTACATATCCCCCTTTTTGTTCGTATTCGTATTCAGTTCCTGACATCTCTTTGAGGTGCTTCTATTCGAAGCTCTTTCCCCAATTAGTCGGTGGAGAACTATAAACTGTTATCGTAAACCCTTTTTCAATCATTGTTGGAATAAAGTCAAATCCCTTAATCATCATAGTACTTCCATTTTTATACTCGACCTACCTGGTCTCCTTTTGAGTTTGTCTCGTGTTACGAATAACTTATTTAATTTACAATTAGGAACTGGAGGTTTGGTATTTTTAAAACGAGTGAAGCTCAATTACTAGACATCTTACCCTTCAACCTGAGCTTCTCTTTTTTTTCCTACAACACAATTACGGTTGGAGATACTATGGTTTGAACTGTACTGCTCAGACAGACTTTTCTTTCTTCGAAATAATTTCCTCGAGTAAGAAGAGTATCCATTACTGACGACATGAAGAGTACCTTTTATAGCTTTACTTAAACATAATAGGGGTACTTAATATCAATCTCCAGGACATCTTAAAAATCTATGTTTCATTCCCTGTTCTCGTCCTAGGAAAATTTCGGCAGAGTTTCCTCTATATTTCGTACTTATCCACAACCTGCACGCAGAAAATACCAACAATGCCTAACAGAGCCAACACATATATACATGCATTTATCATTATTTCCTGTTACAGCCACACAGGGCCTTCTACATTATTTCAAAACAACACTGACAAGACTACCCCATATAGTTAACAAAACTCTCCCTATCCTGTGCCTATAGCTCATTTAGTCCCTTGTTCGTCCTGGTGACCTAGGAAATGAAGTATACTCTTCCTCCTCCTTATTTGTGTACCGTCTACTTGTCTGTCCTTCATCATCTCCCTCGTTTGAGTCCGCGAGGCCCAAATAACCCGGCGACCTCTGGTTTACCGACGTCCAAGATAAGGGGCTTGAGTATGCAGTAACACTTACCGTAGAAGCTGGCCTGACATAGTGCTCCGTTATCAAAGCAACTGGCGTGGCTTCCGAAACAACTTTCCGGATCACTGGATATTCTAGGGCTATCGCCGTTGGGCCTTCTAGGGAATCAGTCTTACTCGTATGCTGGGAGCCCTCCGAAGGTTCAGTCTCGATCGAATAACTAGGGTCTTCCGAGGGGTCAGTCTCACTAGAATAGTTCGGACTCTTTCTGCTCGGTACTGGAGTCGGAGATCTCAGCCCCGAAGGTCCCCTAGGGGCCTTTCCAATTCCCCCTCCGTTGTCTGGAGCTGGTTGTTCCAATCTTTGCCCTGATCTGTACATATCTATAAGAAAGTACATTAGAAACAATTTCCTTTTCAGGGACATTACCATACACATAACAGCTTAGTAAGAAGGGATCATCCTAACGACATAGCTCTATCGCACGATCTTAAAAACCAAAGGAAGGTAACATCTTAAGTACCCTATAGCTTCCTGTTTATAGATGTGGCGCGCAACACACCGATAAACAAGACTCTACTAGACACGGTCTGCAGACAATCCGAGGACGAACTGCTCTGATACCACTTCTGTCACGACCTAACCCCGTAGGCCGCGATTGGGGTCCGACCTGGACCCCCCGTACACATATCCATCAGCTGTGGTCACATAGAATCGTAAATAAGATAATCTCAGGTCACAGAGCCCCACTGGGTGATAACATTTTCATAAACCTATAGCCCTTTTCATTTGTATCACAACATGACAGGGCACGCAAGCCGACAAGGCTGCCATAACATAATATCATGTACCATCTATCATGTAGACCCATCTGAATCATACTGACATACACAACCCACACATACATGTCTGCAGACCTCTAAAAATATAGTGACAATATATGGCAGGACAGGGCCCCCGCTGTACCCCTAAATAGACAAAACAATTTTATACATCATTGGTCCGTATCCAAAAAAACTAGGCTCCGAAATAATAGAGCCTCTTCCAACTGAGCTGAACGAAATCCTAAGCTGACGGACTCCCAAAACCTGTAGCGGTACCTGCGGACATGAAACGCAGCCCCGCAAAGAAAGAGAGTCAGTACGACATATGTACTGAGTATGTAAAACATAATATGATACAACTGGAAGCATATCTGAAATAGAGAAGCAGGGGATAAAATGTCAAATCAGAAGTCAGTACCTGGAAAAGTAAAATCATGCATGCTCAAATTTTCAATATAGCCGGCCCTATCAGGGATCCGGTGAATCATATCTGTAGTATCAATATCAGACCCCGTGCCATCGCCACCTTATTACAACACATCATCATCATATATATACATACGTACCGTCCTTCTAGTGAAGGGTTCGGTCGATAATGCAGTGAATTGCACGAATCTTATAGCCGGCCTGGGACTCGGAAAAGAAGTGTTACAGTATACATGAGTAGAGTAGTGAGAAACAAAACACAATTTAAATCATTATCTAAGAATCAATGAAGTCATCAAGCGAATCATCACTTAGAGGTCAGGGTAGGATCTCAGGTACCCTAGACGTATACTAAAGTAAGGCCAATTCACTTATGGAACCAGAACATTTTTTTATCAAATAGTTTTAAGACTAGGAATCTGCACATTCATACCTCTTTAACCTATAGGAGTTTCCAGGGAAATAGTTTAACTACCGTAGAGTTCAACATCCAATAGTAAATAAGAGATACTTAAGAATGGAATTACCCCGTAGCTCGTATCACATTTAGCTTACAACTAGGACATGCCAAAAAGAAAGTGAGTAAACTCTATATGGTCTGTACTTTTCTTCTTGTGGTCATCACATACATATCTCGTACCCGGCCCTTCATGGGGCTCAGTGAACCACTATGGCATTGTAATCTCATTTACGTATCAAATACAACTTAATGGAAATGAGAGATAGCTTTCCATATATTACATTCTGACACACAGAAGCCCTACTAGGCAATACTCGGAATTCTGGGAATGGAATTATCCCCGCACTTCATATACAATTCACTTAAGGCTAAACACTTCCAAAAGGAAATAAATATAGTTGTACGAACTTATACCGAAACATGCCAAGAGAAAGCTTTACATACCTTGTCTGAATTAGTCCTTATCCTGCTTGCCTCGCCGTCCTTTGAACCTATTCAACATGAAAGTAGTATGAATATCAACCCCTTTTACTTTCCAGTACCCTAGGTTACATCTTAGTATTAATGGAATCTATTTCCTTAGTCGTTTCCCCGACTAGTTCTGTTATTCGCTAAGGCGTCGATGAAAATTGGGCAGCACCTCCCCTATAATGTGCCCTATCCAATTTATAATTAGGTTCCTAAGACCTACAGCCAACCAAAAACAACAACCTGTAGCAATACACACCAACAATATACAACATAAACTCCAAACGACTTATTCAAAAATACGGTAGCACAATAGGGCATCTAGCCTTTATTTTGTAACGCCTTTCATTATACACAACGAAGGGTCATGTGGATTCAACCAGAATCACCCTAACCCACATTAGAACATATTTAGGCCATGCACAACACATCACACCCGTGCAGAAGCAACTCACAAGAACAATGCCTTACTTCGACGACAATTCGACTATAACAACTACAATTTAGTTTATTCCGAACGCCAAGTATTTCTATGTTGTTTTCATATTTACAGACACCTATAGGGTGTGAAACATGCTCCATAACAACACCATAAAGCTCAATTTTAAAGAAGAAACCTTACCTTACCCAAAATTGGCCAAAATCGTCAAATCGCAACTCGGAACTTCTTCAAACGCGCTGAAATTGAGCGGGCTGTTTGTGCGACTTCCTCGCTGCCCCAAATTAAACTTTTAGGTTATTAAACATCATTATAGATCTGAGGGACACTTCAAATAATTAATTCACAGAACGAAACCCGGAAGCTCACCCCACAAGGGCCTAACCCATAGCCCTCTCCCTTTGATCCTCTAGGTTTTCTTCTTTGAGCTTTTCTTAGTTTTTCAAGTATAGAACTGAAAATATAGTTCTGTAAGCATCGTAATATACATATATACACCTCCACGTATTTTAGGAACGTCGTATATAATTAATTCACGAAGAAAAAAATTAGAAAACCTACCTTTAAGTTTCCAAAGCTATGGCTGCCTCCTTCTCACGTTTTTTTTCCCTATGCTGCTGATGTTTTTGGATAATGAACAACTTAAGAGTCATATACACATATATATATGAGGTGACACATGTCATCCCCTAAGGGTGACATGTGTCAGGCCCTTATTGGGCCACCTCAAACATGCAGCCAATGGGGTACTGCCATGTGGCAGTGGGGTCCACCTCTCCCAAGCAGGTGGGTCACCTACTTGACCCCTAGTAGGTGGGTCACCTGCCTTCTTGAGGTGCTTCCACGTGTCACTCTCCTAGGCTGCCATGTGTCCAATTTTTTTCCTCCCTCATGGGTTCGTAATCCCGACTTATTTTAAGAGCCTATGTAATCCATGCTACGCAAGCTTGGTACGTACTCCAATATCTTAAGTATGTAAGACTTCCAAGTTATTAGCTTACGTAGGTAAATCGAGTCCTACGACTCATTACTTGGCCTCATATTCCTTCCGGATTCTTATGATTCCCTTTCCAACCTTCTCTACTATGGGGTATCACATCCTCCCTTCGTTGTAGTCATTTGATAGTATCGTAGCATATCCGGTTTATATGATAATGTCCAAGGAACTTATGAGACATTTCAAGTTTAAAAAGGGTGGGGTATAACATCATGCTTCCCAAGCATCCGGTTACTATTTCTTGTATAGAAGGCTTGAGGGTGATAGCTCAGCTACCTCAAGAGCCTTAGCATTTAGAAGTGAACACGAGCCAATAGGCTCTACATATATTACCTTTTATTCTATAGAAGCCTTAAAAAGGCAATAGCTCAACTATTATAGGAGTTCTACCATTACGAAGTGGATAAGAATTATGGACTGTACTCTGATCTTTACGAATGGAACTATCCCCAAGTTTCATATACAAACCATTCATAAGTTATATCTAAGACATGCCAAAATAAAGAAGAATAGCTTTACCTACTTATGCCAAAAACATGTCAAGAGAAGGAACAAGCTTTACATACCTCTTACGGCTCTTTATCTCATTCGTCTCGTCGTCCTCTGAACCTAAGTAATATAAAAACAACATGAATATCAATAACCCTTGGCTTTCCAGCATCTTAGGTTACGTATGAGTATTCATAGAACTCAACTCTTCGATCGCCTCCTCGATTAGTTCTTTAACTAGTTTAAAGAGTTACCGGAAATTGGGCAGCATCTCCCCTATAATATGCCTTATCCAAATTCCCAATTACATACCTAATTACTATATCCAACCAATAACAACAACCTGCAGCTCATATACAAGTAAATCATGGCAACATTACACAATATAAACTCCACCCAACTTGCTGAAAATTGTAATACCAAAATAGGGCTTCTAGTCTTTGTTTCGCAAAACCTTTAATTATACAAAACGAGGGGTCGTGTGGCTTCAACCAGAAGCACCCACACCCCTTTTAAAATACATTTAGTCCCTGAAACACATCACCACACACCTGCATCATCACCCCACAGGCACAACACCCTATTTCTTCTACAATTTAACTACTACGACTTCACTTTCGATTGTTTCTATCGTCAAGCATCTCCACGAATTATTTTATACTTCCAGGAGTATAAAAGGTATATAATACACTACATAACAACCTCATAAATTCCAAATTTAAAGGATAAGTCTTACCTTACCCGAAATTAGCCAAAACACACCAAAACTCGCCTCGAAACTTCTCTAGTCGCGCTGAAACTGTGTGGACTGTTTGCTGTCCATTTTGGCTGCACCAAGTCATGATTTTATACTTATAATACCTCCATATCATCGTGGTATACGCTGGATAATTAATTTACGGAAGGAAATTGGGACTTACCTATTTTTTTCCTCCTAGCCGCCACACTTTTCTCTCTTAGCTTAGGGTTTTCATTTCTTTGTGTTGCTGAAGTTTTTTTTGCCTTGCTGCAGGTTTTTGGATAATTAACTAAATCTAAGAGTCATTTTAACATGTATATATGGGCTGCCTTGGAGGTGACACGTGTCATCCCCTTAGGGTGACACGTGTTGAGCCATAATTGGTCACCGTATCATGCTGCCAACTAGAGGCTTCCACGTGGAAGTGGGGTCCACCACCCCCAAGCAGCTACATCACCTACTTGACCCTAAGTAGGTGCATCACCTGCTTGCTTGAGGTGCTATCACGTGTCGCTCCTCCATTGGCTGCCACATGTCATCTTTTTCCCTTTCTCGTGGGTTCGTAATCTCATCTTATTTTAGGAGCCTATGTAATCCATGCTACGTAAGCTTGGTATGTCCTTAAGCAACTCAAGTGTATAAGAATTCCAAATTAGTAGCTTGCGTAGGTTAATCGAGTCCTACGACTCATTACTTGGCCTCCAATTCCTTCCGGATTCTTATGACTCTATTTCCAACCTTCTTTACTATAGGGTATCACATTCTTCTTTCCTTGGAGTCATTTGATAGTGTCGTAGCTTATCCGGATCACATGATGACTTCTAAGAACCTTAAGAGCCTTCCCAGAACTTAGGAATCTTACAAAGAGTTCCAAGGTACCAAAGTACGGGGTGTAACAGCAGACATATTTCCCACAAAAACCAAAAGCTATATACAATCAAATCACTCCAATACGATGAAGTAAAAATTCTACACAACTCGCCCAAAACTACTATACCAAAATAGAGTTTTTATCTTTATTTCGTAAAACCTTTAACCATATGAAATGGAGGGTCATGTGTCTCCAACCAGAAGAAACCACACCCTTTTTAGAACACTTTCCAGCCCTGCAACACACAATCAACCCAGCTGCAACCACATCACCACAATCACAACACACTACTCGACTTCGATTTAACTATAACGACTTTAATTTAGTTTGTTTCTAACGTCAAACATCCTTATGCAATTTTTACACTTAAAACCTCATTTAATACATGTAATATACTTAATAACAACATCATAAACTTCCATTTGAAAGGGAAAACCTTACCTTGCCCAAAACTCGCCAAGACTCTCCTCAAAAGCTCTTTTAGCGCGGCTAAAACTTCATGGCTGTTTGTTATCCTTTTGGTGCTGCTCCAAACCATAATATTTCATTAATAAGACCTTAATATCATCTTGGTATACCCTATATAATTAATTCATGGAACGAAATCGGAGAACTTACCTTTTTTTCTCCTAAATTCATAGCTCCCTTTCTCTAGTTTAGAGTTTCTCTTCTGTTTTCTTTTCTAGAATTTTCTTGAATGAAGACGAAAATTATGGGATAAGAATGAATTGAAAAGTCATAAAACATATATATAGAGGCCACCTTAGGGGGTGACACGTGTCAACCCCTAAGTAGTAATATGTGTCAAGCCCTCATAGGGCCAACGCACCCCTTCCTCCCCCTTGGGCTGCCACATGGCAGGTGGGGACCACCCCCTTGCTGCAGATGCTGCCACATGGCACTCCCAGCTGCTGCCAAGTGGCACTACCTCTTTCTTCCATGTGTCACCCTTTTTTCCTCCTCGTGAGTTCATAATCTCGTCTTCCGTTACGAACCTATGTAATTCTTGCTACGTAAGCTTGGTATGTACTCAAGTAGTTTAAGTATGTAAGATTTTAAAGTTGGTAGCTTACGTAAATAAGTCAAGTCCTATGACTCATTACTTAGCCTCCAACTTCTTTTGGATTCTTACGACCCTATTTCCAATTTTCTCTATTATAGGGTATCTCATGCTCCCTTCCTTAGAATTATTTGATAGTGTTGTAGATTATCTGGCTCACATGGTGCCTTCTAAGGAGCTTAAGAACCTTTCAAGAAACTTAAGAAGCTTAAGAACCTTCCAAGGTACAAATGTACGGGGTATAACATCCTTCCTCCCTTTAGAACATTCATCCTCGAATGTAAACCAAAAACCTTCCTCAAGGTCTTATACAGATTACAGGGAAATTTCTTTCTATTGCAATATCTCATACTTATTTTGCTTCTTTTACTTACTCTTAAGTTCTCTTATATTCTATAATAGGAAAGATCTCTTATCCTCTCTCTTGTGCTACTTGTATGTCACAATATCAGTAACCAGTAACCAATAACCCTGTTGCCAACATTTTAACCTTTAGTCAAGTATAGGCTTGCTATCCTTCACAACTTGCTTAATATCTCACGAGTTATTTTATTCATACTTCATATCCGTCATAATTCTCTTGCCCTTGTACTCTTGTCTCAATCACACCATTACTCTTTTAGCTATAACTCATCACAATTTCTTCCTGTTTATCAATTCAGTTGGTGCCTTCATATATTCGTCTATCAAGATCTACTAGTCTTCTCTAAAGCATCTCTTAGTATCATAAGTCTTTTCTAAGTCCCTTTCTACCATACCAGCATTGATCTTCTAGTTACTATTGCCATCAAGTTAGTAATTAACTCATTCCTCGAGGTCGTCCATACTTGTAGTTTAGTCAAATCTTATCATTACGGTGGAAACGACCTTTCAAGACACACTACAACCCTATCTCTTATTCTCTTTTCATTTATAGGAAAATTTTGGCAGAGTTTTCTCTATATTTCTTACGATCTCAAAAAACCTACACGTAGGAAATACCAACAGTGCCTCACAAGGCCGACATGCATATATATATATGTACCATATCATATTACAGCCACACAGGGCTCCCAATATCAATGCATACATATATTCCAGAAGAAAAGTGAGAATATACCTGTAACCACATTTGGTGATACCTCCTGATCCTGTCTGCTAGCTAAGGCATAGATGCGATTCGAAGGACCGCTAGCACTAGAAGTTCCACCACGAACTCTGCCATGGCCTACTGGTGTCTGAATACCATGTCCCACAGGGCGCATAGCCACGGAAGAAGATGAACCAGCAACAGATCCAGTCGACTGAACTTCACTTCCTAGGCTGCCCCTGAATGTACACTCCCTCATAACATGGCCTTGACAGCCACAAGTAAAGTAGGTACCTATCCCAAAATGGTATTCCCCAAAATAAGCCCTATCACAATAAGGAAACTGATGCAAAGGTGGCCTCGACTAATGCGAGCCCTTGTTCATCTGTGAACCTGAAACTCCGGAGCTCTGACCGGCTCCTAAATACCCTATGCTATTGAATCCCCTACTCATGAATTGTGGGGGTGAACTCGGGGCTGGCTGGGAAGGGTACCTACTATACTATTGAGGCTGCTCACCTCGAAACTCCCCTGAGTAATAACCCGACCTAGATCTCTTATGTTGTCCCCTATCATAATCTCTATCGGGCAATCGCCCTTCATGCCAATCCTCCAACCCTTATGCATATGCTTGTACCCGAGCAATATCTATACCTGGCTGAGAAGCTATAGCCATACAACTATCAATCAAGTGACAATCTAGCCCCATCAAATAGCGATGCACCCTATCAGCCATATCGGTCATAATAGTAGGCGCATATCTCGCCAATGAGTCAAACTCAAGGCTATAATCTCTACTGCTTCTGCCATTCTTCCTCAACTGTAAGAATCTATTAACTTTGGCTCATTTCATTTTTGGAGGTAGAAAGTGGCTAAGGAAGGCTTCCACAAACTCATCCCAGACTGCTAAAGGAGCACCCTCGCCCCTTGATAATTCTAGGGACTCATACCAATTAACAGCTATGTCACGCAACCGATATGAATCCAACTCAACAGACTCAGTCTAAGAAGCCCTAATTATTCTCAACGTACGGTACATCAGTCGAATGAACTCCTGTGGTTCTTTTGCAGGTCTTGACCCATGGAATTTTGGGGGATTCTGGGATAGGAAGTCATGGACCCTCAAGTTGTCTTGTCTGTTTGCATCATCTAGGCCATGCCTTCGAGCCTATCCTGCCATCAGTCCGATCACCAACTGCACTGCATCTCTCATAGCTCTATCCTCCATCCCTAACAGTGGGGCTGGAGGCTCCGGTACTGGTGCTTTAGGACCTGCAGCTGCTTTCCTAAACTCCTCTAGAGGTATCGACGTAGTAGAACTCGCCGACTGAGGCATAATCCTCGACATAGGCTGGGCATGAACCCTAGTAACTCTCGGGGCCTGATTGGTTTCCCCTGCTGCCGACTTGCCCTTCTGGCGGTTGTTGCTTTCCATGGAGGCATTACTACAAGCATAAGGGTAGGTTAGTGAAAGGTCATCCTAAGAATATAGCTCTATCGCACGATCTAAGACAAGAAAGAAAGATAACATATTAAATGTCCTATAGCCTCCTATTTATAGATGTGGTGCACAATACACCGATAAACAAGACTCTACTAGACACGGTTTGTAGAAATTCCAAGGAAGGACCACTCTGATACTACTTCTGTCACGACCCAACCTAGCGGGCCATGAGGGGTGCCCGAACTGGACACTCATGTGTACCCCTGCTAACTATAAGTAAACCTGCCTCATATTTGAGTTATAACATACCAACATACAGCATAAGGCAACACAACGTATAAACCGATGAGGCTATCATAACATCTAGGGTCGTTCCATAATAAACACACGCGCGAGCCGACAAGCTGCCATGATAAAGTAAATGACCCAAAACATAAGACATATAAGCACAACTGTACACACATACATATATAACCCACATACATGTCCACAGACCTCTAAGAGTAAGAACAGTAACATAAGGCAGGATAGGGCCCCCGCCATACCCATGAAAAAATAAATATATACATCAAGGGTTAGTACCAAAATCTAGGCTCCAGTACAATAAAGCGCCTCTGAACTGCTAAATGGGACTTCTACGCTGGCGGATCCCCAAAGTGTGTATCTGTACTTGCGGGCATGAAATGCAGCCCCCCTGAAAAGAGGGGGTCAGTACGATATGTGTACTGAGTATGTAAATCATAAAATACCACAAGAAGTGCACAGTTGACATAGGGATACAGGGAACAAGTATAACAATTAATAAATCACTATAGCTGCCTCTTATAAAATGACGTTATGTATCTCAGTGTCATATTCCGTACCCAGCCCATTGTGGGACTCGGTGTTACAAATGTATCATTATGTCATCAAATGCATATATATACCATACCCGAACCTTTATGGGACCTGGTCAATAATCATGTTATCTTACCATCATATACATATATCATATCCGGCCCTTTATGGGACTTGTTAATACTCGGCCCTTTATAGGACTTGGTTTTACCCAGCCCTTTATGGAACTCGGTGAATACTTATATCATCTTATATCATATCTGGCCCTTTATGGGACTCGATCGTACCCGGCCCTCTTGTAAGGGACTCAGTGGAAGATATATTAACCATATGCACAAGCAGAGCAGTGAGTAACCATATGCAAGCTAAATCATTATCTGAGACTCCATGAAATAGCCAAGTGAACCATCAATTGAAGATCCGGGTAGTACTTGTCTTGAGTACCCTCTAAGGGTCATTAGGGATCATATTAAGTGGAGCCTCAGGCGTCATAGACGTGTATCAAGATAATGCTACACAGCTTACACAATCATAGACATTCATTTCCCTAGAGCCCTTAGGAATACGAGCTTGCGTATCCAATTACTACCCAACATATGAAAGGCTCGAGGGTAGTAGATCAACTGCTTTAGGACCTTTAATATTCAGAAGTGAGTACAAGCCATGAGTTACACCCGGAACCTATAAAAAGAATTACCTCTAACTTATATCGTATACCGCTTCACTTACATTAAGCCATTTCAAGATAAAGAAGGATAGGCTTCACGTGTACTACCTTTCGTCATGTAGAAGACTTACAAGATAATAACTCAACTATCGCAGGAGTTCTAACATTAAGAAGTGAATAAGATTTACAAACCATACTTGGGGTTCTATGAATGGAATTATCCCCACAGTACATATACCAACCACTTATGACTAAGACATGTCAAGAGAAAAGAAGAGATAAGCTTTACATACTCTCTATTTCCCCTCATATAGTGGTCATACACATATGTGCCGTAGAACATACGGCCTGATCCTTAGATAGTAACATATATCCTACTTGTCCCATCAAGGGACTCGATACCATAAATATTTCATCATAACATCATAACTGATGTCAAAGACATATCAAGAAAGAAGAAGGGTAGCTTTACATACTTATGACAAAAACATGCCATGAGAAAGAAGGTAGCTTCACATACCTCTTATGGGTTACCTCTCACCACATTTGCCTCATCGTATTTTGAACCTATTTAACATATAAGCAATACTAAGATTAATAACCTTCCACTGTCCAACTTCCAAATCCACAACCAAGTATCAATAGGAATCATTTCCTTATCCATTTCCCTCGACTAGTTTACTATTAGTTCTGAAGTTGGCGGAAATCGGGCAGCATCTCCCCTATAACTTGTCCTATACCAATTCTAATCTTAGCAGACATATTTCCCACAAAAACCAGAAGCTATATACAATCAAATCACTCCAATACGATGATGTAAGAATTCTACACAACTCGCCCAAAACTACTATACCAAAATAGAGTTTTTAATCTTTGTTTCATAAAACCTTTAACCATATGAAATGTAGGGTCGTGTGTCTGCAACAAAAAGCACCCACACCCTTTTTAGAACACTTTCCAGCCCTGCAACACACAACCAACCCAGCTGCAACCACATCACCACAATCACAACACACTACTCGACTTCGATTTAACTATAACGACTGTAATTTAGTTTGTTTCTAACGTCAAGCATCCTTATGAAATTTTTCCACTTCAAACCTCATTTAAGACATGTAATATACTGCATAAGAACATCATAAAATCTCATTTGAAAGGGAAAACCTTACCTTGCCCGAAATGAAAACTCGCCTCGAAAGCTCTTTTAGCGCGGCTGAAACTTCGTGGCTGTTTGTTATTCTTTTGGTGCTGCTCCAAACCATAATTTTTCATTACTAACACCTTCATATCATTTTGGTATACCCTAGATAATTAATTTATGGAACGAAATCGGAGAACTTACCTTTTTTTTCCCAAATTCGTAGCTCCCTCTCTCTAGTTTAGAGTTTCTCTTCTCTTTTCTTTTCTAGAATTTTCTTGAATGAAGATGAAACTTATGGGATAAGAATGAATGGAAAAGTCATAAAACATATATATAGGCCACCTTAGGAGGTGACACATGTCAACCCCTAAGTAGTGACATGTGTCAAGCCCTCATAGGCCCAATGCACCCCCTCCTCCCCCCTTGGGCTGCCACATGGCAGGTGGGGCCCACCCCTTTGTTGTAGCTGTTGCCACATGGCACTCCCAGCTGCTGCCATATGGCACTCTCGGTTGCTTCCATGTGGCACTCCCTCTTTCTGCTATGTGTCACCCTCTTTTTCTCCTTGTGGGTTCATAATCTCGTCTTCCTTTATGAACCTATGTAATCCTTGCTATGTAAGCTTGGTATGTACTCAAGTAGTTTAAGTATGTAAGATTTTCAAGTTGGTATCTTATGTAAATAAGTCAAGTCCTATGACTCATTACTTAGCCTCCAACTTCTTCCGGATTCTTACGACCCTATTTCTAATCTTCTCTATTATAGGGTATCTCATTCTTCCTTCCTTAAAATTATTTGATAGCGTTGTAGATTATTCGTCTCACATAGTGCCTTCTAAGGAGCTTAAGAACCTTTCAAGAAACTTAAGAAGCTTTATAGGTACAAATGTACGGGGTTTAACAATAATCCTCTACATCCTATTGAGCCTGGAGAGCATAGAATATGTTATGGTGCTGACCATCGTAACCAATAGAAGCACTAGTTGAGCCTAACAACCATTTCTACCCTTGCCTCAAACCGAAAGGTAATCCACCACTTTGTTAAATGACTCTTGCCATACTTTTGGAAAACGAGGATAGAAGATCCACTAAAACCATATCCTTGAGGTTTAGGGTTAGACACTCTATCCTTATTAAACCTTTGACCCAAATCATTGTATGGATTCGGATTGGAGCACTGTTGTCGAAACTGAGACCTTCCATTTCCACCGGACCTAGAGTGAGAAGAATCACCATCCGACCTTAGATGTGAGTAGCCACCACTATCCATTCAAGCCCTCTTGGACTCCCTAGTCCTCTTCTTGAGTTTTTCCTCCTCTATTTGCTAGGTATGTGTCATCAACCGTGAAATATCCATCTCTTTGATCAACATGGTGGTTCTACACTCTTTTACCACCAAATCCAAGACACCCGATATAAACTTTCTCATACGAGCTCTAAAGTTAGCAACCATGAACATAGCACATTTAGATAGTTGAGTGAACTTCAATGCATATTTACTCACACTTATGTTACCTTATTTCAAGTTTATGAACTCTTGAACTTGATGAACTCTTGAACTTTTGCTTTCCTTAGTTTAAGCGGGAAGAAATGGTCAAGAAAGGCATGTTTGAACTCTTCCCAATCTAAGGAAACCACATCCCTAGTTCTTTCACTCTTCCATTATTCAAACCAAATTGGGCTACGCCTTTTAATTGATATGCGACTAAGACTGCCTTTTCCCCTAGGCTAACTCCCATGATGTCAACAATTTTGTGGATAACCTCTATGAACTCTTATGGATCCTCGTCCACCTTTGAACCATGGAACTCTAGAGGGTTCATCCTTGTTAAATCACAAACTTAAGTAGTTATTGTACCAACATTTGGGTTCAAGGGAGCAACCACCTCACAGTTGGCTTGTGACGCTATAGCTTAGGAAAGCACTTAAAAAGCCACTCGAAATTCCACATGGGAGACTTTCTTGGCTAAAGGATCATTAGGAGCTTGTGGAGCTTGTTGCTCCTCATCAATATTCTTTTGCAATAGAGCTCTTCGGGGAGGCATGATTCTGTAATCGCAAAGAACAACAGTTAGAAGGAAAACTTAAAAAGTTCAACTCTATCACATGACGTAAGAAGGATGAAAGAAATGAGGTTTCCTAATAGCCTTATAGCCTCCTATTCATAGATATGATGCATTTACACCTATGAACAAGACTCTACTCGGCGTAGTATGTCAGATAACTTAGGACTCTAAAACTTTATGCTCTGATACCAAATTTTTCATGACCTAAGCTAGACCTTAGATATGACACGATGATTAGAATCGCGAGGGACTTCAACCAAGCATCTTAGCATATATAGAAAGATATATAAATCAAGAAGCCAAAAATAACTTTAAATACATAAGATAGTCTCAACATATAGAATCTCAAATATAGGAGAATTCAAACATGATAGCTAAATGAATTAAACATCCTCTCCTAGTCTGAACATGCCTCTACTAAACTAGATGGGGGTATAGGATAAGTCCTAGCTTACCAAAACCATAAAAGTAAAATAGTCGAAACAGAAGAAAATACATAGAGATTATGCCCTCAAAACATGAAGTCTCACCAACAACTAGCAACTCTGAGTAGGAAGCCCAAAACTAGCCATGTGGATGAGCGGAAATGTTGTGACCTATATGATAAAACAATATATACAAAAGTATGTGTTAGTACATTAAATATACTAAGTATGTGAAAAATATGGATAACATTAATAAACTGGCATAATAAATATGAACATATGATGCATGATAAAATAACTTGAAAAGTGTGAAGTGAAACACAAAATCATGAGATGAGGTCAATGCATCATGAAACATCATTTGAGAGCCTATAATAAAATAGTCATTTTGTGGGATATGAACCTTAACCGAAAATAAAATTGTGTGAGCTATAACACTAAATTCACTGTAACTCCTACACAGAAAAAGGAGAAGCCACTTTCAAAGGTAGACTTTATATCATTAACATCATGAGTTATTTGTGGATCCACTAGTTAAGTCATTTAAGTCAACCTATAGGGGAACATAGTTTAGGACTAGAGATTGCTACTAGAGACTACCTCACCAAGCCTCCACCTCAAAGTCTTCTCAGTGCTAAGCCAAATTCCACTGGAATAGATAAAAATATCAAAAGAAAAGAAACTAGTTATATACCAATCCACATCATAGCATAACATAAAAGTAGCTTCTTTAAATCATGATTTCATAACATAGTTTATAAAGACACTTACCTTTCTAAGCATCTAAATCATGATTTCGTTCATATTGTGAGAAATATTCATTAATACATACTTGCAAAATATCCTTGAAATATCATTCATTATGTTATACCCCGTACTTTTGTATCTTGAAAGACTTTTGTACCTTGAGAGGTTTTTGAGTTTCTTGAAGAATTCTTAAGCTTGTTAAGTTTTTTGAAAGATTCCTAAGTTCTTGAAAGCTTCTTAGAAGTTACCATTGAGTTGGATATGCTATAACGCTATCAAACAACTCTAAGGAAAGGAGAATGTGATACTCCATGGCAGGGAAGATTAGAAATAAAGTTATAGGAATCCGGAAGGAATTGGAGGCCAAGTAGTGAGTCGTAGGACCCAACTTACTTGTGTAAGCTATTAATTTGGATGTGTTACATACTTAAGCTACCAAATTTGAAATTTTACATACTTAAGCTACTTGAATACGTACCAAGCTTACATAGCAAGGATTACATAGATTCGTAAAAGAAGACGAGATTATAAACCCATGAGAGGGGGAAAGAAGGTGACACATGGCAGCATGAGAGAGTGCCATGTGAAAGCATTTGGGGCAAGTGTGTGGGCCCCATATGCCACATGGAAGCCCCAGATTGGAGGAGGTGATGCGTTGGCCCAATGAGGGCTTGACATGTATCACCACTTAGGGCTTGACACGTGTCACCACTTTAGGAGGCCTATATATATGTGTCTTAAGACTTATCAAATTTCCATACATTTTTAGAAAACTCAAGAATAAGAGAAAAAGAAAGAGAAGAAACTAGAGAGGTAGAGAGAGAAGGCCGCGGATTTGGAGAGGAAAAAGGTAAGTTCTCCGAATTCATTTTGTGAATTAACTATCTAGGGTATATCATGATGTTATGAAGGTATTTTTAATATCAATTTATGGTTTGGTACAGCCCCAAAATGTTAACAAACATCCCCGAAGTTTCAGCTGTGCTAAAGGAAATTTTGAGGCGAGTTCCGGCAAGTTTTGGTGAGTTTCGAGTAAGGTAAAGTTTTCCCTTTTGAACTGGAGTTTATGATGATGTTATGAGGTATATTACATGTCTTTAATAAGGTTTGAAGTGGTAAAATATCATAAGGACGCTTGAAGTTAGAAATAAACTAAATTGAAGTCTTTATAGCTAAATCGAAGTCGAGTAGTGTGTTGTGATTGTGGTGCTGCATTTGCAGCTGATTTGGTGGTGTGTTGCAGGGATGGAAAGTTTTCTAAAAAGGGTTTGGATGCTGATGGTTTCATCCACACGACCTCCCCCCTCCCCATTTAGTATGGTTAAAGATTTTATGAAATAAAGGTTAAAAACTCTATTTTGATATTGTAGTTTTGAGCTAGTGGTTTGGAATTGTATTGAGTAATGTTGAAGTAATTTACTTGTATATATTCTACTAGTTTTTGTTTTTGGTATGGTTGTTGACATGGTGGCCGAGTTGAAATCTCGGAGATGTTGAAGTTATAGGGGAAATGCTGCCCGATTTTCGATAACTTAGGAACTAGTAATGAACTAGTCGAGGGAAACGGATAAGGAAATGACCTCTATGGAGACTTGGTTGTAGAGTTGGAATTGGAAAGTGAAAGGTTATTAACCATAGTATTATTTTTATGTTAAATAGGTTCAAGAGACGACAAGGCGAATGTATTAGGAGTAATCCGTAAGAGGTATGTAAAGCTAACCATTCCTTCTTTTGGCATGTCTTTGGCATAAGTATGTAAAGCTAACCGTTCCTTCTTTTGGAATGTCTTTGGCATAAGTATGTAAAGCTAACCGTTCCTTCTTTTGGCGTGTCTTTGGCATAAGTATGTAAAGTTAACCGTTCTTTTTCTTGGCATGTTTTGACATAAGTATATAAAGCTAATCTTCCTTTTTGGCATGGTTTATATGAAACAAGTATATGACTTTTATATGATTCTAAGTAAGCTCTTATTCGTAGAGCCGCTAGGATGGCCAACTTCTTGATTTTCCAAAGATTATTTTATCATGCCTAGATACATGTATATGATTCCAAAAGTTCTATTTGGATAAAACTCATAGTAATATTTAAAAGGTACTTGATATGACTCTTGTCTTAATTTTTGAATAATAGCTCATTTTGTTAACTCCATCGAGTCTCAAAAATGATTTAAAGTGCATTTAGTTTCTCACTACTCCACTCGTGGATGCCTCAATGCTTTCTTCATCGAGCCCGAGTCAGGTTTTATTATCGTTCGTACTTCTCTACATCGTTCACTGTGCCCTGACGTAAGGGGGTAGGTACGCCCTATACATGGGTTTGATTTGTGGAGTTATGATGTGCCATGGAAAAATATGATATGCTATGATCTGATATGACCATCTAATATGATATGATTTGTTATGGAAATGTTCCCTACTCTGGAGGTATGATGTGCTATGGCGCTAGTGATGGGGCGATGACCACGATTTGTTTATCGAGTCCCATAACGGGGCCGGATATGGCATATATTTTTCTGCATACATTATTTGTGATTATGAAAAGCATTTTGATATTCTGGAAATTTTGCTCATATTTGCCCCTTCTGTTCTTGTAATGGATTTACCTATTACATTCTATGCTTTACATACTCCGTACATTATCCGTACTGACTCCCTTTCTTTGGGGGCTGTGTCACATGTCCACAGGTATAGACGCTCATTTTGCCGATCCGCTTGCTTAGGACATCCACTCTGTTGTTTGATGGTGCTCCTTTATTCGGAGCCCTATTTTGGTACTAACTTTTTTGTTGCATATTTGTACACGTTGGTCAAGGGTACGATGGGCCCTGTCCTATCATATGATTAGGCTATTATTTTGTAGAGGTTTGTAGACTTGTGTTGTGGGTTCTATATATGTTCTATGGGTCCTGTATATGTGTTCTGGGGTTTTATATTCTGTGACGGCCTTAATGGCCTTCGTGTGCTACATCTGCTTTTATGTGCTCCTTAGTGACCTCTGTTGATTTCTACAATTATTTCTTCTGCTAACATGCTAAGTGAGGTTAAGGTACGTATGGGTTCCCAACTCGGGCACTAGTCACGGCCAACGGAGTGGGTCGTGACAAAAGTAGTATTAGAGCAGTCCTTTCTCGGAATGTCTACAGACCGTGTCTTGTAGAGTCTTGTTTATCAATGTGTTGCGTACCACATCTATAAACAGGAGGCTACAGGATATTTAGGATATTACCTTTCTTTCATATCTAAGATCGTGCATTAGATCTGAGTCATAGGAAAACTCCTAATATTAACCTTGGATGTTAACAGAAGGATGACAGTAATGAAAGGAAGTGACTGATGATATTAGAAGTCATAAGGCACGCAGGTAAGCAAAGGCACGAAAGATATCTCTTGGGTAAGGTATTGAAGTAGAACTGAAATGTAAAGTTGTAAAATTAAAAGAAGAGTAGACAAGAAAGTGTAACAGGGAAAGTTCCAGCAGACGTACGAGATAAGCCCATTTTCATACTTTTAATTTTGGAGGTGTCACGACCCAATCCCGTAGGCCGCGACTCAGGTCCAACCTGGACCCCCCGTATATATATCTATCAGTTGTGGTCACATTGAACTATAAATAAACAATATCATGTAATAAAGCCCCACTGGGCGATAACATTTTCCTAAACCTGTAGCCCTTTTCGTTTGTATCATAACATGATAGGGCACGCAAGCCGACAAGGCTGCCATAACATAATAACATATATCATATATCATGTAGACCCAGTTGAATCAAACTGACATACACAACCCACATATACACGTCTGTAGACCTCTAAATATATAAATGACAACATATGGCGGGATAGGGCCCCCGTCGTACCCTTGAATGGATAAAATAATTTTTATACATCAGTGGAAAGTATCAAAAACTAGGCTCCGATACAATGGAGCCTCTTCCAGCTGAGCTGCATGGAATCCTAAGCTGACGGACTCTCAAAATCTGTATCTGTACCTGCGGGCATGAACGCAGACCCCTGAGAAATAGGGTCAGTATGACATATGTACTGAGTATGTAAAATGTAAAATAATACCCTAGATGTATATTCGAAATAGAGGAGCAGGGGAACAAATTATCAAATCGAAGACATGTACCTGTACTCTGTGAATCACAAAAGCATGCATGCTTAATTTATACAATATAGTCGGCCCTTTTAGGGGTCCGGTGAATCACATCTGTAGGACCATCATAGGCCCGGCGCCATCACCACCTTATAACAACACATCATCATATATTTATATACGTACCCGACCCTCTAGCGAGGGGCTCGGTGAACAATGCAGTGAATTATGCATGACAATGTACCCGGCCCGGGACTCGGTGAAAGAGGTGCTATAGTATACACGAGTAGAGTAGTGAGTAACTATATGCAATTTAAATCATTATCAGAGACTTGGCAAAATAAGACAGTTAAGATTTTATTTGAGGACCCGAGTAACGGTGTAGTCATCTCGAGTGTCCTCTAAATGCCATTATGGGCTGCCTCAAAGGTAATCTCGGGGACCCTAGACATGTATTAACATAGGTCCAAATCATTTATGGAATCAAAAACACTTAGTCTCGTACAGTCTTTAAGACTTGAAGCCTGTACATTTGTTACCTCTTTAACATATAAAAGTTTCTAGGGAAATAGTTCAACTACTATCAAAGTTCGATATTCAAAAGTAATTAAGAGATGTTTAAGAATGGAGTTACCTCGGAGTTCAGATCAGATTCAACTTACAACTAAAACAAGGATATGCCTCAAAAGAAGAAAGAGAATAAGCTCTATATAGTCTATACTTTCCTTTAGGTGATCTTCATATACATATTTCGTACCCAGCCCTTCATGGGGCTCGGTGAACCATTATGTCATCATAATCTCATTTTCATAATAAATATATCTCAATGGAAATGAGAGATAGCTTCCCATACATTACATTCTGATACATAAAAGCCCTACTAGGCAATACTTAATCTTCACAGGAACTCTAATACTGGACAGTGGATAGGGGTTATGAGGCATACTCGGAATTCTGAGAATGGAATTATCCCCGCACTTTATATACAATTCACTTAAGGCTAAACATTGCCAAAAGGAAAGAAAGATAGTTGTACGAACTTATACCAAAACATGCCAAGAGAAAGCTTCACATACCTTGTCTGAATTATTCCTTATCCTTCTTGCCTCTCCGTCCTTTGAACCTATTCAACATGAAAGTAGTATGAATATCAACCCCTTTTACTTTCCAGCACCCTAGGTTACATCTTAGTATTAATGGAATCTATTTCCTTAGTCGTTTCCCCGACTAGTTTTGTTATTCGCTAAGGCGTCGACGAAAATTGGGCAGCACCTCCCCTATAATGTGCCCTATCCAAATTTCCAATTAGGTCCCTAAGACCTACAGCCAACCAACAACAACAACCTGCAGCAATTCACACCAACAATATACAACATAAACTCCAAACGACTTATTCAAAAATACAGTAGTACAATAGGGCGTCTAGCCTTTATTTTGTAACGCCTTTCATTATACGCAACGAGGGGTCATGTGGATTCAACCAAAAGTACCCTAACCCACATTAGAACATATTTAGGCCCTGCAACAACACATCACACCCCTGCAGCAGCACCTCACACGAACAACACTATCCTTCGACGACAATTTAACTATAGCAATTCCAATTTAGTTTATTTCGAACGTCGAGCATTTCTTTGACATTTTTTAAACTTTCAGCAATATACAAGGGGTGTAATACACCATATAACAACATAATAAACTTCAAATTGAAATAAAAAGCCTTACCTTTCCCAAAATTGGCCAAAACTCGCCAAACCTATCAAAATGTGAATTCTGGACAGCCTACTATCTTGTATTATCGCTTAGTTTCGAAGGGGTAATTGAAGGAAACAAGATTTGTGGCCTCAATTAAAGTTATAGACATGTGTATCAAGGTCGGAAACAATTTTGAATTACCCCTACAGCAATTTTGTACGAAAATATATGACCAAAATACCCACAGCTGTCCGTGTAGGATTTCCAAAACCAAATCTGGGCAGTACCTCCTCTACACTTCATCACCCTTTTTAGCAAAGCTAAAAGCAAAAATGGATTTGAAAGTCTAAATAAAAGTTATATACCTATCAAATACATTTCTAAAACATATTGAATCACCCGAAAATAATCTATACACAAGAAGTTATATCAATATTACTAACAACTGACCCCTCCAAAAACGGGTCTATGCCCTAGCATTTTCTCTTTAAGTTTCTCTTAGTTTTCCAAGTGAAGAACTGAAAATATGGTTCCGTAGGCATCATAATATACATATATACACCTCCACGTAATTGAGGAACACTGTAGATAATTAATTCATGGAAGAAAAGTGAAGAACTTACCTTAGTTCTTCTTGAACCATGGCTGCCATAGGTGTTCTCCCTCTCTCACATTTTTTTCTCCTTTTCTTTAGACTTGTTTGGGCTGAAAAATGACTTGATAGTCATCAACCCACATATATATATTTTCTTAAGAAGTGACACGTGTCAGCCCCTAAGGGTGACACTTGTCCGTCTCCTATTGGGCCACGGATCCTTGCCTTGTCTCCTAGGCTGCCACGTGTCTTGGTGGGGCCCACCCTCAAGTAGGTGGGTCACCTACTTGACTCACAAGCAGGTGGGTCACCTACTTGCTTGAGGTGCTGCCACGTGGCACCTCCTTATTGGCTGTCACGTGTCATCTTCTCCTCTTCCTCGTGAGTTCGTGATCTCATCTCATTTTAAGAGCCTAAGTAATCCATGTTTCTAAAGCTTGGTACGTACTCCAATAGCTTAAGTATGTAAGACTTCCAAGTTAGTATCTTACGTAGGTAACTCGAGTCCTATGACTCATTTCTTAGCCTCCAACTCTTTCCGGATTCGTATAACTCTATTTCCAACCTTCCTTCTCATGAGGTATCACAATCCTCTTTCCTTAGAGTTGTTTAATAGGGTCGTAACTTAAGTGGCTCACATACTAGCTTCTAAGTAACTTAAGGGACCTTCCGAGGTCAAAGATGTGGGGTGTAACATCCCTGTGTGGTTGCGATATGATGTGATATGATACATATATATGTATCTTTATACATGTTGGCCCTGTGAGGCACTGTTGGTATTTTCTATATGCAGGTTTGAGATAGTAAAAAATACAAAGGAAACTCTGCCCAAATTTTCCTAGAAATAAAAAGAGAATGAGATAGAGGGATGTAGTATATCTTAAAAGTTCGTTCCCATAATAATGATGACATTTGGCTAAACCACGAGTATGGCTGACCTCGAGAAATAAGTTAATTGTTGAATTAATGGCAATAGAAACTAGGAGGTCGATATTAATGTAGTAAACCGAAGTTGGAAAAGACTTATGACCCTAGAGAGATAATTTAGAGAAGACTGGCAGTTCTGGATAGAATGATATATTAAGGAACCGACGGAATTGATACATTGGGATAAACTGTGACGAACTATAATTAAAAGGAGTAACAGTATGATTAAGACAAGAGTGCAAGGGAAACAGAATTGTGATGGATATGAAGTATTAATAGGACAGCTTGGGAGATATTAAGGATAATACTAACTAAGAAGGGTAAGTAACCCATAGTATGAATCATGAAAAAGGTTAAGAAGTGTTATACTATAGGGTGGAATACAAACAGGATATGATGTGAACGTTACGAGGATCGTTATAAAAATAAGTAAAGCCTAGTGAGAAAGCGGCTAGTCAGAGGATATGGTTCATGTAATAAAAATATAAGGGTAAGTGTGAAACGGAAAAGCAGGCTAGGGAACAAATAAGAAAGACTTATCAAATTCCGTAGGGAAAGTTGCGAATAAAGATTATGCGATAATAGAAATGATAGAGAGCACAAGGAAAAAAAACGTAACTGAAAGGAGTAAGCAAGAAGAAAGTGAGATGACAGTGTAACAATAGGTCATGACATGTGTAGCCAAAGATACGAATGCTAAAAGTGATGAAACTATGAAAGACCAAGCTGTAGAAGGACGATAACCGAGATAAAATGGGTGTTAGGGAATGATTGGTATGATACGAATAAAGATGGATGGACAGAATACGTTTTGGAAATGAGAAAAAGGATTATGTGGAAGTAATTCTTTCCGAATAATACAGAGGTAGTATAAGATCCCTCTTGTGCGGAAAAAAGATAGACATATACGGGATAAAAGATAAGAGAAATCTATGGAAGCACCCAAGCTAGATATGATTAAATGAGTGCAGATACGGAACGAAAAGGAAACGTATAATATGAACTTAAAAGTGCAATACGACTACATGGTTACAAAGTAAGGCCCTGATTGAGACGAACTTGGTATGTTATTGAGAAAATTAAAAGTCGTGTTAGGTACACAGTAAGGGCAAGGGGTATAAGGTATAAAGGGGTGGTGCATGCACACAACGTCGCCTCAACAATAGTAGAATCCTTAAGAGACAAAGACAGTAAACTTAAGGAATAAATGGGGCAATATACATTCATCCCAAGAAACAAAGGATATAGGTTGGTGTCACAACCCAACCCCGTAGGTCGTGACTGGGGTCCGACCTGGACTCCCGGTATACATATCTATCAGTTGTGGTCATATTGAACTGTAAATAAAACAATATCATGTAACAGAGCCCCACTGGGCGATAATATTTTCTTAAACCTGTAGCCCTTTTCATTTGTATCACAACATGATAGGGCACGCAAGCCGACAAGGATGTCATAACATAATAACATATATCATATATCATGTAGACCCATCTGAATCAAACTGGCATACACAACCCATATATACATGTCTGCAGACCTCTAAAAATATAAATGACAACATATGACAGGACAGGGCCCCCGTCGTACCCCCGAATGGACAAAACAATTTCATTCTCTTTTTTTGTTCTGGGAAAATTTCGATAGAGTTTCCTCTATAATTCTTACTTATCCCCAAACCAGCACGCAGAAAATACCAACAATGCCTCACAAGGCCAACACATATATATTCTTATCATATCACAACCGCACAGGGCTTTCAATATCACCTCATATTGCAGCCATACGGGGCTTTCAATATCAACAATAGTATAAAAATAATGGACTTACCTTATATGTCCAACCTCAAACTGCATCTGTTTCACTTCCTGTCTGCTTTCCTTTTAGGTTTCAACTTTAAATTTTAATAGTACTTCAATACCTTACCCAACGGATATCTTCCATGGCTTTACTTTAATTACCTGCATGTTTTGTAACTTTCCATGTTGTCAATTACTTCTTTCTGCTGGTGTCGTCCTTCTATTAAGATCCAAGGTTAGTATAAGAAATTTTCCTATGACTCGGATCTAAACCACGATCTCAAATGTGAAAGAAAGGTAACATCCTAAATGTCCTATACCTTCCTGTTTATGAATGTGGCATGCAACATATCGATAATCAAGACTCTACTAAACACGGTCTGCAGACAATCCAACGACGAACTGCTCTGATACCACTTTTGTCATGACCCAACCCCATAGGTCGCGATTGGAGTCCGACCTGGACCCCCCGTATACATATCTATCAACTGTGGTCACATTGAACTATAAATAAAACAATATCATGTAACAGAGCCCCACTGGGCAATAACATTTTCCTAAACCTGTAGCCCTTTTCGTTTGTATCACAATATGATAGGGCACGCAAGCCGACAAGGCTGCACTAATATAATAACATATATCATATATCATGTAGACCCAGCTGAATCAAACTGACATACACAACCTACATATATATATCTGCAGACCTCTAAAAATATAAATGACAACATATGGTGGGATAGGGCCCCCGCCGTACCCCCGAATGGATAAAACAATTTTATACATTAGTGGACAGTATCAAAAACTAGGCCCCGAGACAATGGAGCCTTTTTCAGCTGAGCTGCATGGAATCCTAAGCTGACGGACTCTCAAAACCTGTATTTGTATCTATGGGCATGAACGTAGCCCCCTGAGAAAGGGGGTCAGTACAACATATGTACTGAGTATGTAAAATGTAACATAATACACTAGAGGTATATTTGAAATAGAGAAGCAAGGGAACAAATTATCAAATTGAAGACATGTACTTGTACTCTGTGAATCACAAAAGCATGCATGCTCAATTTATATAATATAGCCAGCCCTTTCAAGGGTCCGGTGAATCACATCTGTAGGACCATCATAGGCCCGGCGCCATCACCACCTTATTACAATACATAATCATATATATACATATGTACCCAGCCCTCTAGTGAGGGGCACGATGAACAATGTAGTAAATTGTGCACGATAACATACCCGGCTCGGGACTCGGTGAAAGAAGGGTTACAGTATACACGAGTAGAGTAGTGAGTAACTATATGCAATTTAAATCATTATCAGAGACTCGACAAAATAAGAAAGTTAAGCTTTTGTTTGAGGACCCGAGTAACGGTGTAGTCGTCTCGAGTGTCCTCTAAATGCCATTATGGGCTGTCTCAAAAGTAATCTTGGGGACCTTAGACATGTATTAACATAGGGCCAAATCATTTATGGAATTAAAAACACTTAATCCCATATAGTCTTTAAGACTTAGAGCCTGTACATTTGGTACCTCTTTAACATATAAAAGTTTCCAGGGAAATAGTTCAACTACTGTAGGAGTTCAATATTTAGAAGTAAATAAGAGATGTTTAAGAATGGATTTACCCCGGAACTCATATCATATTCAACTTACAAATAAGACAAAGATATGCCCAAAAGAAGAAAGAGAATAAGCTTTATGTAGTCTATACTTTCCTTCAGGTGATCTTCATATACATATTTCGTACCCGGCCCATCATGGGGATCGGTGAACCACTATGGCATCATAATCTCATTTTCGTACCAAATACATATCAAGGGAAATGAGAGATAGTTGTACGTACTTATACCAAAACATGTCAAGAGAAAGCTTTACATACCTCGTATGAGTCACTCTTTGTTACGTTCGCCTCGTCGTCCTTTGAACCTATTCAACCTAGAAGTAATACGAATATCAACCACTCTTGGCTTTCCATCACCTTCATTTTCACCTTAGTATTCAAGGAATCTATTTCCTTGTTCATTTCCTCGACTAGTTCTTTAATTAGTTAAGGCGTTAACGAAAATTGGGCAGCAACTCCCCTATAATGTGCCCTATCCGAATTTCTAATTAAATCCCTAAGAACTATAGCCAACCAACAACAAAAACCTGCAGCATATATATACATAATCATGGCAATATTACGCAACACAAGCTCCAAACCACTTGCTGAAAATTACAACACCAAAATAGGGTTTCTAGTCTTTGTTTCGCAAAGCCTTTAATTATACGAAATGAGGGATCATATGGATGGAAACAGAACCAACCCTACCCCTTTTTGAACGCATTTAGTCCCTGAAACAAAACACCACACCCCTGCAGCAGCACCTCACAAGAACAACACGTTAGTTCGACGACAATTCAACTATAACGACAATAATTTGGATTGTCTCCAACATCAAGCATTCCTATACCCTTTTTACATTTCCAGCCACACACAAGGCGTATAATACACTCCATAACAACATCATGAAGTCAAAATTAAAAGGAGAAAATTACCTTACCCGAAATTGGCCACAATTTGCCAAGACGCGCCTTGGAACTTCTCTAGACGCGCTGAAATTAGGTGGACTATTTGTATGACTTCCTCGCTTCCCCAAATTGGAATTTCTTGTTATTAAACATCGTTATATAACTGCCGGATACCATAAATAATTAATTCACAGAACGAAAGTCGGGAACTTACCTTTTGGAGACCAAACCCGTAGCCCTCCTTTCCTTGCCTCCAACATTTTCCTTCAACTTTCTCTTATTGATTCTAGGTGTAAAGCTGAATATATGGTTCTGTATACATCATAAGGTATATATATACACCCCCATATGGTTGAGTCATACTGTAGATAATTAATTTACGGAGAACAATTAGAGAACTTACCTTAGTTTCTCCAAAACTGCCTCTCTTATCTTCCTCACATTTTTTCCTCTCCTTGGATGATATTTTTGGATAGAAACTGAATTTATACATCACATAACACACACACACACACATATATATATATATATATATATATATATATATATATATATATATATATATCTTTAGAAGGTTCCATATGGAAGCCCCTTAGGGGTGACACGTGGAAGCCCCCTAGGACGCCATCTGGCTCATACGGCCTATCACACGCCACCACGTTGCAGCAGGATCCACCTCCCCCTAAGCAGGTAGGTGAGTCACCTGTTTGCTTGTCATCTCCTTGCTTGAGGTGCTTTCTTGTCACCTTCTTGCTTTACTTTCGTAAGTTCGGAAACTAGTTTTTGCTCCCTCTCGTAGGCTCGTCACCTCACCTTATTTTAAGAGCCTATGTAATCCGTGCTACACAGGTTTGGTATGTCCTCCAGTAGCTCAAGTATATAAGACTTTTACATGAATATCTTACATAGGTAAATCAAGTCCTAAGACTCATTACTTGGCCTCCAATTCCTTCCGGATTCTTACGACTCTATTTCCAACCTTCCTTACTATGGGGTATCATATTTTCCCTTCCTTAGAGTCACTTGATAGTGTCGTAGATTATCCGGCTCACATGCTAACTTCTAAGGAACTTTAAGAGACATTCTGAGTTTAAAAGTGTGGGGTGTAACATCCTTCCCCCCTTTAGAACATTCGTCCCCGAATGTTAAACAAAACTTCTCTTAGCACCTTATACAAATCGTAGGGAGATTCTTTATTGTTTCCCTAACACATACTTCTATCCAAGTACTTAATATACGAGTTTCAGGAGTTGGGGTTACCTACAGACATCGAGAATAGGTGTGAATATTTCTGTTTAATATTCTCTTCAGCTTCCCTGGTCATCCTCTTTCTGGTTTTGGTATTGCCACAGTATCTTGATGGAAGGCATGTCTTTAGTCTACAATCTTCTAGTTTGCCGATTTAAGATGATGATAGGTTATCCCTCACAGGATTCCATTTCCTGGACATCATTTATGGAGCATACCCTGGGTGGCTCGTCAGTACCTTTGCGAAGCATCCCTATCTGATGGACTAGGCGTATAGTTTTTAAATAAGTGGTAAGCTCAACTTACCATCCACTTTGCCCACCTTACGAGCAACTTGATACCATCTAATATAATTTGGGCTAAGTTTCCTTTTCTGGGTGACCATGTTATGAACATCCAATAATTAATTTGTATTCTGAATGTCGGTGTCGACTATCTGTATATCATTTTTTTCTACTTTGGGCTGCTAATCCTTAGCTTGCTCAATCATGTCGGGGACTTTTAGTTTAGTCTTTCTAACATCGATCCATCCAATAGGGGACTTACACATCTTGCTCTACCAGTCTTATATGGGGCCATTGGGATACTGGAGAAGTAGTTATTATTATAGGCAACTTGATAAGTGATAGATAATCATCCCAGCTATCTTTGAAGTTAACAACACTAGCTCATGGCATATCTTCTAGTGTTTAAATTGTATGCTTTAGCCTATTCATTAGGTTGGAGGTAAAGTAGAGTACGAAGACTTATGTGTCTTCCCAGTTGCTTCGCGGACTGATTCTCGATAGTTAGCTGTAACGTAGGCTCCTTTGTCTGGGATAATAGCTATGGGGACTCCGTAAGGTCCTACCACTTTTTTTTACCCTATAATTTTACACCTTTTTGGCTGAGTAGGTGGCCTTTGATTGAAGGAGCATGGGCTAATATCATTAATCCCTAGGTAACATTCCCTCCAAAGTCATCTATTGACGGAGTGCGAAGTGAGTCTTGTAGCCATGGTCATATTGTGGAATTTTTGACCTCGTGTATTACTTCCTGTCTTCCGTAAATTACATCAACTGGTATGCTTACCTTTTGGGTTTTGCTTTTTTTCCCCTCAGAGTTGGCTACCAAGTGGTGTCGAAATTCCTTCGTCCACGGCCCATATAGCCATTCTGTGGTTTGCCTCTCATTAACTGGTACTATGTCGAAGAACTGCGGCATTCGAGTGCGTCGTTAGTTAGCAATTAGCTAATCCTTATTGTCTTGCTTAAGTCCTTTTTACAATACCCTCACCGTAACTTATAGTACTCCAGGTACATAATCTCATGTCATTTCTCCACTGCTAGTTCAAATTCTTCCATCTTGCGCAACCACACCTGCACTATCGCACTAAATTCCACCAGAATTTAGAAGTTAAGCGTGCTTGGGGCGAGAGTAATACTGGGATGGGTGACTTCCCTAGAAAGGCTTCGTATCGCGTTTTATTGTAATCCTTTCCATAATGTGTGGGGCACTCAACTTAGCTCCAGATTTACCTCAGCGTTATCTCGCGAGTCTTTATGTTTTGCCTTGTTCTTTCCTCTGTTATCTTGCAACCAGTATCGGCGTAGACCTCTAGTTCCACTATGACCATGTCCCCCCTCTTTTTTTTGGTCATTTTGATTTAACTTCTCCTATTGTATTCCTCCCTTTTTGTACGCACCCATTCATTAGGGTGGGCTACTGAGTAACGCTAAAGTTCGTTCATATAGTGACCTTTGGAGCCGCTTTGAGTTTTGGCTATTATTAGCTGGCATAGCTTTAAAGGAATTTGACATATAAGCTCCCCTATCCTCTATTCACTTTATGTTCTCCTCATTATCTACCACAGGAGGCTTTCTATTCCTTTTTCTTTGGTTATTTATCTATCGCAACATCATTTGTGAATAACTCTATAACCAACATTTTGGCTTTTGGTCTAACATGCTATCATTATCCTTCATAATGTCTCTTAAGTTGGTCGATATCCTTTCATGGTTACACTCTTTTGTTTTTATACGCAGCCGCCTTCTAGTGTTATGTTGTTCAGGGTCTCATCACAAACTTCTTAACGCTGCCTTATGTAGCATTCTGGCTTCCATTCACTTATTAGTGGCTTCCGGACCTTTCTAACCTGGTTTGACAAGATATCTTATTGAAGTTTAGATGTCTATCTCAAATATACTGCCATATTAATTGCCTCCTCCTACTTTTGCCATTTTCTTATTAACTTCCCCCCTTTAGAGGGTACTCGTACTTTCATCTGCTTGTACCTTGCTCCATGTCTCTTTGTCCAATCTCAATTTCGCCCAATCTCTTCCTCCAATCTACTTGGTACTACATCATGTCTCCGTCTATCTGTATATTTTATAATCAGAATATCTGCATACGGAGCCTTGGCTAAATTACGAAGCGACGAGAACCTTTCCATATTTAATGTGATGTCTTATCTACTATTCGGTACTTGAATAATGTGACCTAAGGAACAACTCATCCAAGGCCACCTTCTACTTTTCCTTTTCCCAGAATTGCTTTGCACCTGTAGTCGTTCCAATTCCAATTAGGCAATGCTAGTATTCCAACGATAACTATTTAAGGTTTTCTTGAAGTAGTAGCTTTATCCCAACCTATATCCTTTGCTTCTTGGGGCGAATAGAAGTTGCACCATTTGTTCCTTAAGTTTTCCATTCTCGTCCCTTAAGGGTTCCACTATTTTTGGGGCGACGTTGTGTACACGCGTTATTTTTTGTATCTTAAGCCCCATGCTCTTACTACGTTCTTAACGCAGGCCTTTACCTTAGTCAACGTGTACTAAGTGCATCTTTCTAGTGGTTCCACTTTATCCCTGCATACTCGTATCACACTGTTCAATTCATATTTACATATCCCCCTTTTTGTTCGTATTCATACTCAGTTCCTGAAATCTCTTTGAGGTGCTTCTATTCGAAGCGCTTTCCCCAATTAGTCGGTGGAGAACTATAAACTGTTATCGTAAACCATTTTCCAACCATTATTGGAAGAAACTAGAATCTCCTAATCATCACCGTACTTTGTTTTAATACTTGACCTACCTGGTTTCCTAAGTTTCTTGAAAGATTCCTAAGTTCTTGAAAGCCTCTTAGAAGTTACCATGTGAGCCGTATAGGCTATAACTCTATCAAACAACTCTAAGGAAAGAAGAATGTGATACCCCATGGCAGGGAAGATTGGAAATAAAGTTATAGGAATCAGGAAGGAATTGGAGGCCAAGTAGTGAGTCGTAGGACCCGACTTACTTGTGTAAGCTACTACTTTGGATGTGTTTCATATGTAAGCTACCAACTTGGAAATTTTACATACTTAAGCTACTTAAATACGTACCAGGCTTACGTAGTAAGGATTATATAGATTCGTAAAAAAAGACGAGATTACGAACCCACGAGGGGGAAAAGAAGGTGACACATGGCAGCATGAGAGAGTTCCATGCGGCATCATAAGAGAGTGACACATGGCAACAACTAGAGCAAGGGTGGGCCCCATATGCCAATGGCCCAATTAGGGCTTGACACGTGTCACCCCTTAGGGCTTGACACGTGTCACCCCTTTAGGTGGCCTATATATATGTGTATTAAGACTTATCAAAGTTCCATACATTTCTAGAAAACTCAAGAATAAGAAAGAAAGAAAGAGAAGAAATTAAAGAGGTAGAGAGAGAAGGCCACGGATTTGGAGAGGAAAAAGGTAAGTTCTCCGAATTCATTTTGTGAATTAATTATCTAGGGTATACCATGATGTTATAAAGGTATTTTTAATATCAATTTATGGTTCGAAGCAGCCCCAGAACGTTAACAAACATCCTCAAAGTTTCAGCTGTGCTAAAGGAAATTCCAAGGCGAGTTCCGGCAAGTTTTGGCGAGTTTCGGGTAAGGTAAAGTTTTCCCTTTTGAACTGGAGTTTATGATGATGTTATGAGGTATATTACATGTCTTTAATAAGGTTTGAAGTAGTAAAATATCATAAGGACGCTTGAAGTTAGAAATAAACTAAATTGAAGTCGTTATAGCTAAATCAAAGTCGAGTAGTATGCTGTGATTGTGGTGCTGCATTTGCAGCTGATTTGGTGGTGTGTTGCAGGGATGGAAATTTTTCTAAAAAGGGTTTGGATGCTGATGGTTTCATCCACACGACCTCCCCCCCTCCCCATTTAGTATGGTTAAAGATTTTATGAAATAAAGGTTAAAAACTCTATTTTGATATTGTAGTTTTGAGCTAGTGGTTTGGAATTGTATTGAGTAATGTTGAAGTAATTTACTTGTATATATTCTACTGGTTTTTGTTTTTGGTATGGTTGTTGACATGATAGCCGAGTTAAAATCTCGAGGATGTTGAAGTTATAGGGGAGATACTGCCCGATTTTCGATAACTTAGGAACTAATAATGAACTAGTCGAGGGAAACGGATAACGAAATGACCTCTATGGAAACTTGGTTGTAGAGTTGGAATTGGAAAGTGAAAGGGCATTAACCATAGTATTATTTTCATGTTAAATAGGTTCAAGAAACGACAAGGCGAATGTATTAGGAGTAATCCGTAAGAGGTATGTAAAGCTAACCATTCCTTCTTTTGGCATGTCTTTGGCATAAGTATGTAAAGCTAACCGTTCCTTCTTTTGGAATGTATTTGGCATAAGTATGTAAAGCTAACCGTTCTTTCTCTTGGCATATTTTGACATAAGTATATAAAGCTAATCTTTCTTTTTGGCATGGTTTTTATGAAACAAGTATATAACTTTTATATGATTCTAAGGAAGTTCCTATTCGTAGAGCCACTAGGATGGACAACTTCTTGATTTTCCAAAGGATATTTTATCGTGCCTAGATACATGTATATGATTCCAAAAGTTCTATTTGGATATAACTCATAGTGATATGCAAAAGGTACTTGATACGACTCTTGTCTTGATTTTTGAATAATAGCTCATTTTGTTAACTCCATCGAGTCTCAAAAATGATTTAAAGTGCATTTAGTTTCTCACTACTCCACTCATGGATGCCTCAATGCTTTCTTTACTGAGCTCAGGTCAGATTTTATTATCGTGCGTACTTTTCTGCATCGTTCGCCTTGCCCCGACGTGAGGGGGCAGGTATGCCCTGTACATGGGTTTGATTTGTGGAGTTATGATATGCCATGTACACATATGATATGATATGATTTATTATGACCATCTGATATGATATGATTTGTTTTAGAGATGTTCTCTACTCTAGAGTTATGATGTGTTGTGGCACTAGTGAGGCGATGACCACGATTTGTTCACCGAGTTCCATAACGGGGCCAGATATGGCATATGTTTTTCTACATATATTATCTGTGATTATGAAAAGCATTTTAATATTCTGGATATTTTGCTCATTTTTGCCCCTTCTATTCTGGTAATGGCTTTACCTATTACATTCCATGCTTTACATACTTGGTACATTATCCGTACTGACTCCCTTTCTTTGGGAGCTGCGTTACATGCCCGCAGGTACAGACGCTCATTTTGCCAATCCGCTTGCTTAGAACATCCACTCTGTTGTTTGACGGTGCTCATTTATCCGGAGCCCTATTTTGGTACTAATTTTTTTGTTGCATATTTGTACACGTTGGTCAAGGGTATGACGGGGCCCTGTCCCTTCATATGATTAGGATATCGTTTTGTAGAGGTCTGTAGACTTATGTTGTGGATTTTGTATATGTTCTATGGGTCCTATATATGTGTTCTAAGCTTTTATGTTCCGTGATGGCCTTAACGGCCTTCGTGTGCTACATCTGCTTTCATGTGCTCCTTAGTGACCTTTGTTGATTTCTACATTTATTTCTTTTACTAACATATCTAAGTGAGGCTAAAGGTACGTATGAGTTCCCAACTCGGGCACTAGTCACGGCCAACGGAGTGGGTCGTGACACATTACTTTTATAAATCATTCATAAATCCTTCGTAAAGTTCATGATCATAATTCATAGTTCATATAGAAAATCATAGACATAATGCATAAGCCCATGTGAAATCAAGTGAAAATCATGTATTATAATAAATTCATGCATGATAAAATAGAATATCATCACATGAATTGAAATAGAAAGGACCCATGAAATATTGACATGAACCCTCATTGAATTGGGTGAAAATTAAATTTGGAGAATTGAGTTCTTTTGGGACCCAATTTTTAAAAGGAATCTATTGGTGAATTCTCACATACCTGGATATCAAAGTCCTAAAAGAAATGGAGATTAAAGGACTTGAACTTGGAAATCCTAGTTTTCCTTCCTTGAACTTGAGAAAGAATTGGAGAATATGAGTTGACGAAATTTTGAGTGTTTTGAGTGAATGAGAGGGAATAACGTGTTCTTAAAGGGTAAAAATGGTTATGGGGGTAGTTATAGGTCCAAAATGATGTATTTAGGAGTTAAATGAGTGGAAAAAGTCCAAAATACCCTCAACTTAAAAACCATCAGAGTGACTACAAATGGAACCTATGATTCATCAAAAGGACCCATAGAAATTCATGTCCAAAAATCAAGGCTACTGGAAGTTGCATTTTTGACCTTATGACCCATTTTCTAAGGGTCGTAGAAAATTATATGAGCCGTATAACATGTTCGTGGATCCCATGTACAAAAGCTAACCCAGCTTCTACGACCCTTGACCTACGGGTCGTAATATGTTCTACGAGCCTTATAACTTCTTCGTAGAAACCCTGTACCTAAAACAGTAGCTAATGAAAATTGTATATTGACTTTACGAGCCAAGTCTACAAGTCATATACGTCTTTACGAGTCATTAAGTGGTTTGTAGAATCATTCCTTAATTCCAAGTCTTTGAAGTTACCCTATGGGTCACTCCTACAGATTGTAGAACTTGCTACAGTCCATAGGACCCCTCGTCAACTAACCCTATACTTAGCTAAAATTTCCAACCTCTAATGCCCCTCCTACGAGTCCTTCGTACGATCCGTAGGTAGACTCATGAAAGCTGCACCAAATGAGTTTTCTGCAACATTATCCTTCCGTTCGTCTTTTCAACATTCAGGGTCTTACATTATGTTGCTTGTGACGCAATGTCGGATGATCTTAACTCTCATAAAAAAAAGAAATTTTTCCATGATGTGTACAAATTCTATTGGAATGATCCATACCTTTTTTGAGTATGTGCTGATTATTTGATTAGCAAGTGTGCGCGGGAGTTGACATGGGTGTGATACTTAAGCATGTCAGTCGTCATCGGTTGGGGTCATCACAACGGTAGATAGACTAAAAAAGGAAAGTTTGTCAGATAAGGGGAATAGAATCAAATATATTGTGGGTTAGAACTAAAACTCTTGGGTTATCTCAACTACATGGAAGCCCAAAATGATAAATGGGCCAAAGTGAAATTTAAAATAATGTGGGCCCAGCCCAACCCAATTTAAGCTTCAACCCCTAGGAAAAACCTACTCTCTAGACTGTTCCCCAATGGTTTGGGGAAATAGTACTGGGATGGTAAAAAAAAAGTTAGATTTTGGGGGAAATGAAATCTCAGAAGAATTCTTGGTCTCTCCCCGCTTCCTGAAATTTTCACTCTCTTTCCAATTCCCGCGATACTCTTCCCTCCTTTTACTATTTGCTCTCTCTCAAATTCGTCCTTTAGTAGTATAAGATTTATCTCTTTCGATAGTCAAAACTTTGGAGGTCCCTTTTCATCTATCTGGTATGCATATTTTTTTATGCACATATATGGATGCTTTTTTTTTAAAAAAAAAATAATAATCTTTTTCTAGACCTTATTGTGCTTTTTGATTTGTATGGATTTTGAAATTTGATGTCTTTGGATTCGAGTCTCGACCATGTAGGGTTTTTGCACCAATCAATGTTTGTTTTATTTGCTTGTCAGCAATTTGCTCGAATTTTAGGGTTTATGTAGGTTTAGTGTATGTTGATATACACATTCTGATTTCATCAGCATGTTAAACTTTTGGGTTTTTTTATTTTTTATTTTTAATTTTTTTTTAATCATGCTTATATATAGCTTTCTTTGGACTTAAGTGTCTCAGTATCCCAAACTTTGACCAAATGCTTCTTTTATGTTCATGCTTCACATTTCGGTAGAATGTGACTTTCTCTGTTTTATTTATCTCAAGTTAAATTTTCATGTATGATAGCAGCTTCAGAACTTGTTTGACAGCAAATTATAACTAATGCAAACTCTACATTCTTGGTGATTTTAGTGGCAAACAGTTCTAGTTTTGTAAGATGCATACAAGCTACCATATGTGGATTAATAATCTCTTTTCATTGGGCGAAGTTGGTTGATCAGGCAAAACAAATGTAACTTTAGGCAGTATGTAACCTTCTTTAAGAAAATGAAATCTTTTTGGTCTACAAGAAATATTAGAAACTTTCGCAAATAGTTGATCTCTCTTTTCATTGGGCGAAGTTGGTTGATCAGGCAAAACAAATGTAACTTTAGGCAGTATGTAACCTTCTTTAAGAAAATGAAATCTTTTTGGTCTACAAGAAATATTAGAAACTTTCGCAAATAGTTGATTATAAAGGTGAAAGTAAGTTGTAGACTGCTACCAACTCCCAGAGAAATAGATCACAAAGGAGTCAGATGACAGTTTGATGCTTAGGTCCTAGCTCATGTTCTTGGACTCTCTTTGTTCCTTTTTCACTAATGATGTCTCAAGTCTCCTTTGTTAGATATCTTTGGTCTATGCATGATACTTATATATTGACTTTACCATTTATTGGAAGTTAGATTGTTCTTTTATGATTTCCAATGTGCTTCATCTCCACTTGATTTGTCTAGATTGCTCTTTCTTGCATGATACTTATATATTGACTTTACCATTTAATGGAAGTTAGATTGTTCTTTTATGATTTCCATTGTTCTTCATCTCCACTTAATTTGTCTAGATTGCTCTTTCTTGTAACGTTTTGCTGTATATTTCAAGAGTTCCTCCATAATCAGTTACTGTGTGCCATGACTTCATGGAATCAATTGAAATAGTTCTTAACTGTATTTTTTTCATTTGCATTCTCTCTTTTAAGGCCTGCGTACACTTTACCCTCCCCAGATCCCATGTTGTGGGATTTCACTGGGTTGTTGTTGTTGTATTGGGTACGGAATGACAATCATCTATTTTTGGGTGCAGGATTCACTATCTTCGTATAGGCATCTTCTCTTTCTGGGTTGTGTGTTGTCAACAATTTATTGCTTGACTGCTCATAAGTTGCAACTGAAGGTGAAGTTCCTCTCTCTTTGCTTTTAGATGTGCATGATAGCTGTAGAACTGTTACTACATGACTAGTAATTAGTAAAAGCAATATTTGATCTGTCTTGCTTTGCCTTGACAGATATATTCCTTTTTGTTGGGACAGGAATGTGGTGTTAGGCACGATGAATATACGTTGGAGACTTGTGTATGAATGTCTACTGCATCTTACTGGTTAATATATTAAGTGGGATTGTGATGGAGTGCAACAAGGATGAAGCCCTAAGGGCTAAAGAGCTGGCTGAGAAGAAAATGCAGAGTAATGACTTTTTAGGGGCTCAAAAAGTGGCTTTGAAAGCTGAACGGCTTTACCCTCAGCTAGAGAATATATCGCAGCTACTTGCTGTCTGTAATGTCCACTGTTCAGCTCAGAGCAGTACAGTGGGATCCGAAAAGGACTGGTATGGGATCCTCCAAATTGATATTATGGCTGACGAAGTGACCATCAAGAAACAATACCGGAGACTTGCGCTTGTGCTTCATCCTGACAAGAACAAGTTTCCAGGTGCAGAAGCAGCTTTCAAGCTAATTGGGGAATCAAATATGGTGCTTTCAGACCCGACAAAAAGGGCTTTGTATGATAGTAAGTACAGGGTTTTATCCAAAGGTGCAGCAGCAAAGCGACAGGTTAATCGAAATCCTTCGACTAGACAAAATAATAGTCCAAATGGTTTTGGTACGCAGTCCAGTAATCTGAATAATATTCAGAAAACACAAACAACTTCATCAGCAATGCCGGAAACATTCTGGACGGGATGTCCTTTTTGCAATATTAGGTACCAGTACTACAAGAGTTTTGTGAACAGAGCTTTACGCTGCCAAAAATGCTCAAAGCCTTTCATTGCATATGATTTAGGTTCTCAAGGTGCTCCTCTTGGACCTAAATGGAGTCATCCTGGCAGTCAGGATGTGCCTCATAGGTCAAACATGAGCCAGCCTTTTCAGCAGAAAGGTGTTTTCAACCATGGAACCTCAAGAATGGCAGCCGGAGCTGGGTTTACACCTGCCCAAATGGGATCTCAACAGTGTCCTAGCAGTAAAAAAATGGCATCACAACCAGATGTACGGAGAGAAAAGACTGCTCAGCTATTTGAGGATTTAAAGGCTAAAGGGAAGGCTGACAAGTATGACAAGGAAATGGGCAATACAAATGAAGGGGCTGCTATGCCAAAGGTTAATAAAAAAAACAGGAAAAGGAGTAGGAAGCAGACAGTTGAATCAAGTGAGAGCATTGATACTTCAAGCAGCACTGAGCCTGAAATTACGGACATCGAGTCTGGTAGCTATCCACCTGCTGGAGAAGATTTTGAATTTGATGGTTTTGGCCCTAGGAGATCTTCTCGCCTACGGCAGAATGTCTCCTATAAAGAAGGTGCAAGTGATGACGAGAATGATTTGGCAAACCCTCTGAAGAAGGTATGGGATAACCAATCAGCTGGAGATGATACTTCAAAGCAGAAAGAAGCAGTGAGTGGTGATGACTTGAGGAATGCCAAACCAACTGATTTTCATGGTAATTCCAAAGCAAAGGCTACTCAAAATGGAGAAGCCCCTCCTAAAGCAAACGTGCAAAATGAAAATGCCAACAGTAGGAAATTTGACAAACAGGCTGCTGGACCTCCATCAAGTGGGGTGGAAAAAGTTGAAGTTGTTGATTCTGATTCAGAACCAGATAGTGAACCTTCTGATGATCCTCCAGAGTTATATGAGTGTCCTGATCCAGAGTTTAGTGATTTTGATAAGCACAGGGAAGAAAGTTGCTTTGCTGTTGACCAAATCTGGGCTTGTTATGATACAGCTGATGGAATGCCAAGATTCTATTGTCAGATTAGGAAAGTTCTGTCTCCTGAATTTGAGCTACGGATCACTTGGCTTGAGGCTAATCCAGAGGATCAAGGAGACATGGAGTGGGTAGAGGCAGAGTTGCCTGCTGGTTGTGGGAAATTTAGACGTGGGAATTCTCAAATCACTAATGATCGTCTTATATTCTCTCACTTAGTGCAGTGCGAAAAGGGTAAGAGAGGTGCATTCTTCGTATTTCCTAGGGAAGGGGAGATATGGGCTCTCTTTAAAAATTGGGATATTGGTTGGAGCTCCAACCCAGAAAAACATGGTAAGTACAAGTATGAAATTGTGGAGGTACTTTCTGATTTTGTTAAGGGTGTTGGTATAAAAGTGAATTACCTGGATAAGGTGAGTGGATTTGTTAGCCTTTTCCATCCCACCAGCCAGACTAAGGTTGGCTCATTTTTGGTAAAGCCAAATGAACTTTACAAGTTCTCTCATCAAATCCCATCTTTCAGAATGACTGGAACTGAAAAAGAGGGTGTACCTGTGGGATCATTTGAACTTGATCCCGCTTCTTTACCTCTTAATCCAGATGACATTTGTTGCCCTGAGAAACTGAATAAAGACAGCAGAAATGCAAAATCTGAGGCGGAGAATGTGACCACACCTAAGAAGTTTGTGGAATTGAAAGGAATGGGTGCTACTGATGGAGAGTCATCTAAGGTTCGAAGATCTCCCAGGAGTGTGAATATCTCCATGACTAGAAAATTGTAGACATGACAGATTCTTTCTTCTGCTTTGTTTGCTCAGTGAAGCTTTCATTGGGTTAGACTCATGTATTTTGTCATCGGTATAACTTTTAGGGATACAAGTAGGATTAAGAGAGCAGTTGCCTCTGGCCTGAACTCTTTTTTGACAGCAGTATGTGTTCCTGCAACTTTTATTGCTAGTGTATGTTCTTTGTGTAGTTTTTGCTGAATCAATGGTATTTTCAGATTATTTCGTGAGAGATGGATCCAGGATATTTAGTTTGAACAATACTGTGCTTGTTAAGGCATTGTAGGTTTTATTAATATCTTGCAAGGGAAACAGAGCGTGAAAAGTTTGTAGTCCACTTGTGTTCTTGATTAAAGGTTTCTGTTGGTTCATCCTGCATTTTTGAGTCAATTGTTAGAAACAGTAATGTGACAATTAGAATTAGGTCCTTGAAAAGAGCAGTTGTGTGCATAGAAGGCCTACACGAATGCCATTCTCCTAGCCCTATGGGGGATGAGGAAAAACAAAGGAAATAATTTTACTGTCAATTGGATATGCTATGCTTAGAACAAGATCATTTAAAGAATTATATGTTGATTGTGAATTACAATATTTTACTACAATTGACCAGTAAAAAAAAAATTAAATGCTTGGCAGGATCATATATGTGGTCCACGGCACATGTTATGGAGCCGCTTGATACCTTACCAATTACGAATATTGTCACTTGTTACTTTTTTTCCGTTATTGGTTTTCATGACTCAAGCTAGACCCTAAATATGACACGACGACTAGAATTTCGAGGAACTTCAATCAAACCTCTTAACATTCATAACATGACATTAATATCTCGAAATAGAGGATAACTTTTAAATATGAAAATAATCTCAAATCTCAACATAGAAATCTTGAAATAGGGAGAATTCAAACATAAACATCAACATGAAAGAAACATACTTCTATAGTCTAGACATGCCTCTACTAAACTTTAGACGAGGCATAGGACAAGTTCTAGCTCACCAAAATATAATGAAAGAAAATAATCTGAACATAAGAAAAGACATAACAAGTTTGCCCTCGAATCATGAGGACTCATCAATCTAACAATATCAAGTGGAAATTCAAAACTAGCCACGTGGAGGAAAGCGAGTGTCGTGGCTTATATTGTGAGACAATATAGGCAAAAGTATGTGCTAGCACATGAAATGTACTAAGTATGTGAGAAGTATGCATGATCATGAATAAACAGACATAATAAACATGAATATGTGATGTATGACCAAATATCTTGAAGAACGTGAAGTAAAACATGAAAATTTATAATAAGGTCAATACATCATAAAACATCATTTAAGAGCTTGTAAGAAAAACATAATCATTCGTGGGATATTAACCTTAATCGTAGTTATAACATGAAATCCGATATAATTTCCACACTGAGAAGAGAGAGGTTGCTTGCCAAGGTAGACTCCGTATCATAATTTTCATCATGTGCTATATGTGGATCCATTAGCTAGGCCAATTAAGGCAAACCTACGGGGGCACGCAGTTTGGGACTAGGGGTTGCTACTAGAGACTTCCTTACAAAGTCTCCACCATAAAGTCCTCTTGGTGCTAACTTAATCCCAACGGAATACGTAAATCATTTATCATTCATATCATTCAAAAAGATAATAATCAATATCAATCCACATCGTAAAATATATTATAAGAATAACTCCTCGAAAATCATGATCATAACATAATTCATAGACACTTACCTTTCTAAGCATCTAAATCACGATTCCTTAATATTGTGAGAAAACCTTTCACAATTCATTGATACTTACTTGAAAACATACTTGAAACATAATTCATAGCTTTTGTAAATCATTCATAAAGTTCATATTCCTAAGTTGTGGCTTCTTATTGAAATTCATAGACGTAATACATGGGTCCATGTGAAATCAATTTAAACTCATGTAGTAATGTGAATTCATGCATAATCAAGTGAAACAATATCAATTGAACCAATATAGAAAAGACCCATAAAAAATCGACATGAAACCTTTTGAAATTGGGTGAAATTGAATTCGGAGAATTGAGTTCTTTTGGATCCAATAAATGAATGAAATTCATTGGTGAACTCCAACATACCTGGAGTAAAAGCTTGGATTAGTTCCTTCAATGGAAGTTTGAAGACTTGAGCCCTAGTTCTTGCCTTGAAGGAGAAGTTTGAGAGAAACTTGAAAGAGAATAAATTCTAACTTGGGAGAATGAGGGTTTTGAAGGGTTGAGAATCAGTTATAGTCCCTTAGTAAAGCTTAAAATGATCAAGTATAAGAGTTAAATTAATGAAAAACGACCCAAATACTCTCGACCTTAAAGGTGAAGGAAACACCTTCATGGACCACTATACGGTTCGTATAAACTACCATGGACCATAAAAACTACCACGGACCGTAGAGGCATCCGAAGAAGTGAAGGAGAACAGAGTCGTAGGGAGGGTGACTTAGACGGAGGGGTTTACCTGTCATGATGGTCATTACGAGCCATACAGCTGGTCGTGAACCAACATTCCAAGGTGTTTGAAGATTTTCCCAAACGATCCTTCCTACAGTCCATAAACATTCCCACGAGCCGTGGATCTCCCTTTATACGACTCCTCTTTAAGCAATTTTTTCGAAGGAGGTTTACGTTATGGTCTACAGTTCGTAAAACTTTATACGAACCGTACAACTGTCCATAAACCTTTGCTTGAAATCTCCTTTTCCGCAGTTCCCTTCCACGGACCGTGGAATTCCTTACGGCTCGTGAAGGTCCTCGTGAAAACCATAATAACTGTAACTTCTGCACCATATAATTTTCTTTTTTTACCATTTTCATTTCCGTTTCGACTTTCCATCTTCAGGAGTCTTACATTTGTCTTGAACAAGTCAGGAACCGGTGGTATTCAAACTACAACATTTGATATATCAATATTAGTTTTGCCTTCTGAGATAGACTAGACATTTGAAATTCCAAATTCCGTTTAATTTGCATCTTTGATGATTGAATTCAGTTGAAATTATTTTATTATTATTTTTTATTTTAATTATATATTAGTAGGAATGACAAAATTTTGGTCCTACTCACATGAGTAGTGCCGAGATTTTCATGTTTTGATGTTGTAAAGCTACCACATGTGGCTGCTGCAGCCTGCATCCTACTTTTGCCCTAATTCATTTCTCAAGGACATTGCTACTTAGGCCTTTGTAATTGGTTTACCGGGTAGTAACTTTTTGTGGTTGTTAAACTTTAGATAATTTTGAAGCCACATTTAATTTTTTTTTTTTTACTTTACATATGTGCTTGGATTATTATTTAGTACTTCCTCTGTTTTTTATCTGATATTATTTGATTTAACACAAAATTTAATAAAAAAAAATATTTGAAATTGTGATTTAGAATAAATCTTAGACATTTTGTAGCTGTAAATCATTTCATTAAAAGTATTTTTTTTAAAGTTAAATTATAAATAATTATAGAAAAATCACATTTTTATGTGACAAATTTAGAAAAAGGGTGTCAAATAAATTAGGATGGATGGAGCAATATCCTTATTATTAAGTTAATTTGTGTACATCCTATAAACTAAATTATATAAATATTTTAGTATTAGTATAAATTAGAAGTCATTGATTTTTGTTGTTGTTGTATTAGTTTAAGATGATTTTAAAAGGTGAAAATATGAATCATTGCTAATACGGGTCAAAATAAACCACATTATTAAAATCTTAAATAAATTCAAGATAAGTATAAAGTTAGTTTGAATAAATAATTCCATCAACAATGAAAGTTAAAATTTTAAAGGAGTAAAATGAAGTTTTGCATTTATATTGAAAAAACATGCTATTTGAATTCTTAATAATTGTGTGAGATCCTTTTACACATTTTAGATATATTTATCCTGTTAGTCACAATTTTCGATGCACCACTTCAAATTTTTCTTTAAGTAAGAATAAAAAATAGGTATAAAATATTTAAATCGATAAGTGTTCTTCACCAAAAAAGAAAAAGAAAATAAAAAAGAAACACATATTTCAATGGTGATTTTGGAGAACGTTTTTTCCTTTGCATGTACAATTTTTTAATTTTTTTTTTTATTTTAAAGTTCTTTCTTTTAATAAAAGTTTGTATTAAATCTTGTTTTTCGCATGAAACATGTTTGTCCAATTATGCTGGAGGATTAAGCATTAAGATGAGGAAAAAGAGGAGTTAAGATTATCCTGAATATTATCAAGTCATATTTTTATTTTTGTTGAACCAAAGTACTATTCATATCAAATTATTCTTTATCTGAGCTTATTTTTTTTTAAGTCTAAAAAGACTTTTTTTTTGTTAACAATTTTATATTGCCTTTGAAATATCTATAATGTTTACAAATATTGAAAGTAGAAATTACTGATCGATATCATATGGTAATGAAATAATACGAGACAGATCGAATTATCTTTTGAATCTCTTGTTTGATTAATGGAAAATGAATTTCTTAAGTATAAAGTATAGATGAGCGAAATCAATTTTTGAGGTTCATTTTGATGAATTTAGTTTTTTTTTAAATTTTTTTTCATAACTATAGATACATTACTATATTTAACTAGCATAAATCTTGCCACATGAAATTATGAGTTAAAACATAATAATACCCCTAAAAATCTGATTGTATCATAACTAATGAAATTATTCACAAATTCATAAGAATATCAAAATGTTTTTCAATGTTTTGATTTTTGACGAGTTATCGTTTTACTTTATAAAATACACAATTATTTATCTCCCATTGGTATTTGCTTATTCTCTTACCAAACTTGCTTTCTCATAAATAATTTTTAAATTTCAATTACGTCACATAAAACTTCAAAAACTTATCAATAAGTCATAACTAATATTGCATCACATTAAAATAATATGCAGTATAAATGTTACACAAGCATAATTTTTAGTTAAGATTATTATTTTCACTTCTTCCGAGCCACCTACAACTGATTTGTTTTTTGTTTTTTGGATCGAAACTAGTGGTAGTAAATAGGCAAGTTCAATTGGATTTGGCATGAGTTAGAAAGTAGGGAATTTGGTATTGACTGGCCATTCAAAATAATATTTTGAAAAAGATAATCTTCTAAGGTATAATCCAATTTGGCATTTGTTGCGAAAATATCGTGGGTTAACTAACACACAATTATACACAAAGAAAATAGAGAAAAAAAATAACACAAGGATTTAACGAGGTTCGGCTAGTTCTAATACTCCAAGCAAAAGTAGAGAGAGTTTGCCACTATGAAAGAAAAGAAGAAGTGTACAATTCTTTAGAATCTCCAACTACATCCTCTATTTTAGAATCTCCAACTACATCCTCTATATATAGATTTCAAGTAGTCACAAAACTTATAGGAAAAAGGTTCTCCCAATCCTAGAAGGACAATATATTCCTTTTCCAAATCTATTTGGACAAAGAGTCTCCTAAACCAATAGGGATTATGAGTTTTCTAAAATGTACAAGGAAAAAAAATCAAAACATAATTAGCAAATCTTTCCCTTGGATTGAATTCTCTTCATCAATAGGAATAACGTCTCCGTGCCTTGCCCTCAACCCTCAAAAGGGCTTACTGAGTACTACATACACCAATCAAGTCTAGGCAATGCCTAAACTTATTGATCTGGACTGACTTGGTCATTGAATATGCTCGATTATCATGTGTGGACACTTTCTTCACATCAATAACATTTGCAAATATTTTTGATCGACTGAGCACTCTCTTTTTCCCACAAGTTACAATGCCATACGATTGTTGTTGCATAGATGCATCAACATTATCATCTTGATTAATGTCTTGCACCTCCTCCATTTATGATTGTCCAGGGAGGCAGCTTCATTAGATGTCACATTCCTACTAATAATTAATCCCGGAGCCTTTTGATCTGCGCACCACAATTTATAACCTTTCACTCCAATTGCATACCCTATAAATATGAAGTTGTTTTCCCTTGACTCAACTTTTCATTCCTCACATGAGCATAAGCATGACAATCATATACCTTAAATTTGAATAATCAGCAGGCCAACTGGACCAAACCTCAAAAGAAGTTTTAAATACAATAGTTATGGATGGAGATCTATTAACGAAATAACAACCTATATTGGTTGCTTCAGCCCAAAATCCTTGCTAACACATGAATGTGAAATCATACTTCTTGCTCTGTCACAATTGTTCAAACATTCTGCAACACCATTTTACTATGGTGTTCTAACACAAATGCAGTGCTTCACTATGCCCTTTTTATTACAGAAATTATTAAACTCTAAGTTACAAAATTTCAACCCATTGTCAGTTCAAAGATGATTAACTTTTCTTTCAGCCGCCTCTCAATCATTGTCTTCTATTTATCAAAATTTGAAAATAGCCTATTTTTTATTTTCAAAAAATACACCCATATCATTCTTGGGTAATCGTCAATCAAAGTCATAAAGTATCTCACACACACTTTTGAAGAAAATTTTGTTTTGACCCCACAAGTCTAACTATACATGATCTAACTTTTCTTTTGTTTTGTGCTTTGCCTTCTTGCTAAATGATGTGTTGCCAAAATACGACATTTATGATACTAAAAAAAAGGTTATTGTAAGTTCTCAAGCACGTTTTGTTAATTTGATATGTGTTTTGATTAATTTTCAGGGAAATTGAAGTACGCTCCGGTTGATGATGTTTGGCTTGATTTATGTGGAGATTTGATTGATGTTGGAGTAAGTTGGCAGCTTGATGTTTAGGAGAGATCACAAGGAAAACAAAATATTCTAGAAGTGCTAAATTTACTTCATCTTGGCGAGGTTTTAGGATGACTTGAAAGGACAAATCAAAGAACGAACTTAACTGTGCATTGAAGGACCTTGGCTTGGATGTTTGGAGACTAAATAAGCATGTTTGGACCAAGGGTGTACACCACGATACCCTTCAAGGGCTGTGGTGCACACCACTGGCTGTGATGAGGAGCTCTCCATCCGTGAAGAAGGCAGCCACCAAGAAAAAGCCATCAAAATGGCTAAGGCAAACTCCACGGACCTCACCACGGGTCGTGGTGCTCGCCACTGGCTGTGGAGGGTGTATGGTGTGTTTTCCAGCCACAAAATTCCAAGGAAAACACCAAGGAACACTACCACGAGCCGTGGTTCTCACCACTAGCCGTGTTGGTTCCCGTCTAGAGCAATCCGAGTCCAGCACAGTTTAGTTCTCCTAGTTAGTTTAGGATTAGGATTAAGATTCAATTTCTAAAAATACCCTATTTTGTTCTAGGTTTAAGGAACACTTTTCTTATACTTTTTACATGTTTTTCTAATGTTTAGAGGATACATTACACAAACCAAAATCCATTGGTGAAGGATTTTTCATCAACTACATTAATTTGGACAAATTTAGGAGAAAGAACACACCACTCGGATTCTTTGAGTTTTAGTTTTGTGATTTGAATCTAAGTCTTCTTATTTAATTGTGAGTTGATTCATTATTATTTATAAGCCTTCTAATACATGATTTAATAATTGTTTATTATACATTGAAATTATGCAAGGCTAAACCTACAACTAGGGTTGTGGGAACCATGACGGCTTAACTAGAATAGGTAAACGTAGAATTGATATTTGTGAATTGTTTTTGAATGTATTGTGATTTCTTCATTTAAAAGTCTTTCTTAGTGAGTGCACACATTAAGAACTTGTCCGTACTCGTTGCTTGCCCAGGATGGAGGTAGTGATTAGGAAAAGACTTCCCAATAGAAATTCGGAGAGTCTGACTTCGAAAGAAGGGATAAACTCCATCTAAGTTACTTAAGACAGGAAGGAGATAGTACTCTAGGATCCTGGGCGGGGGTTAGTAAAGTATACATTTTGAGACCGAAAGAAGATGAATGAGATACATCTAAGAAGGTTCGGGAGGTGAATTAGATGTTACCTAACTCGCTAAATTTTGTATGCAATACATTAAACAATATCATGAATACAATTAGACTATTAACTTACGGATCTGGGTACCCAGCCCCATCCTCGATTGTAACACCCCCTAAAATGTTTTATGTGGTGTTTTAATTTATCGAAGAAAATGATACAGCTTCTTGTTTTGGACATAACCTTTCATAGATTAGTCCAAATTAGGTGATTGAAATTCTTAAATAACCACAACGTCATTACCTACAACTTTTGTGAGACCATGTCTTAAGATTCAGAGGATAAGTAAGTCAAATAAATTAATTTTTGCAAGACATGGTGCAGTGATGAAATGTTGTATTTGTAGAAAAAAAATCATATCTCACGATAGAATTCTCCAAATCGGTTGATTCTTGAACGACATGAAAGTAGATTCTATAGATACAATTCATATGGACACCAAATCCTAATTAAGAAGCTATCTTGTTCAAAGCAGCTCCGAAAAAGGGTATTTCATTAAAAGAAGGTTCATATCACCAACCATGGCAAGATCTAGATCCATTTGACATCACCCATGATATCAATAGTCCTCCATTTGACATCATCCATAATATCACAATCCTCCATTAAATTTTCAAGATTATTCTTTGTAATTATTTTTATTTATTGTTAGATCTCTCATCCACACCTATAAATACACATCTTATTTCCTCATTTTATTCATCAGGCTTTCTCAAGAAAGTCTTCTCCCTATACACTTCTTTACTCATTCTCAAATATAGTTTTAGTTATTAGTAGTATAGAAATATTATTCTGGTAATTTGTATATTCCGGGTAGTATTCAAAATGCTCCAGCGAGGAGAAAAAGCTAGGAGTTCAAGAGTTTTCATTGAGTTCTTCAATTCGGAGTAAAGCTTCAGATTCCAGGTATGTAAGGCTATTCATAGCATTGGATTGAGTTCGTCCATGCGCCTAATATTTAAATTTATCGTAATTGAGTTATAGTTGAGTTTACCTTAATTCTTGAATTTTAAATGAGTTAATTTTTCTTCTATTGAGTTAGGTATATCTATGCATTGAGATTATTATTATTTTTATCTCTCATATTATTAAAATTATTGTTCATGGCTACTTTCCCTTGAATCCTAATTAATTTAATGTTAATTAATATTTTTTCGCGTGTTTTGAGTAAAAATATTGGCCTTTAATAGTCATTGACAAAAATAGTGATTTGAATTAATACTATATATATATATATAGTATTAATATATATATTATTGAGTTTTTAAAGAGCAAAAGAATTGAATTTAAATGAATTTTATTCTTTGAATTAAATGATGTTTTGAAGTATAATAATTGATAAAGAGGTAATGAGATGAGTTTGATGTTTTAAATAAAAGTCCAATAAGACTAGATGATGAGGTTAATATGAGCACATATTTTGAGAGTAGTATTGAACACCGAGTTGGGTAAGAGTTTAATTGACTCAAACCCCAGAACTACATAGCCAGTGTAGGATGGAGGCTATGCCTCTTAAGTCCCATAAAGATGACTTTGATAATTGGATCCAAGATGGTGATGTCCTTTACCCTGGCAAGGTGTTGAATGGATGTGGCAACGACATTGCTTCGTTGTATCATCACTAGCTCATAAGTGATGGTTGTCGGTTAAAGAAACTCCCAACTGAGTAAGCATTGCTTATTAATATTTTTAAACTTGCATTACATATTGATGTTGAGATGATGTTGAGTTCTAAGCTGAGTCTTCTTGAGAGGAGTTTTTTGATATCTGTCCTTACTTTTCTCTCATTTTACATACTCTGTACTGACGTCATTCGACCTGCATTATTTTATAATACAGATACAGGTGTTAGAGATCCTCAACAGGCGCATCATTGAAGATCATTACTTTCCAGCTATTTTGTGAGTTCTTGTATTCGGAGGAACTCTTTATTCTTTTATTATTGTTTAGTATTATGTTTTTTTGAGGTAGTCATGGACATGTCATTGGCACCGTCTGATAGTATTAGAGGCTTCATAGACAGAGTTTGATGATGTAATTGGAGTAGTTCTTCTTTGAAACTACTTCTTCTAATGATTATTTCTTTTATTTGATGTTGATGATGGCGAGCCCATATAAGTATTCTTATTTTTACTTAAGTCTCTCACTAATGAAAGAATTAATGATGAGACCAAGTGGTTTTCTAAGAGGCCAGAGATGGTTTCTGAGTGTCGGCCACACCTAGGGTACCTTCTCAAGGCGTGACAAACTTGGTATCAGAGCATAGAGTTCAAGAGTCCTAGGGTACTATGAAGTCATGTCTAGTAGAGTCTTGCTTATGGGTATGTCGTGCACCACACTTATAATCTGGAGGCTATAGGACATTAGAAATTATTTCACTTCTTTCATAATCCGAGTTCATGTGATATAGTTTAACTATAGAGTTCAAGAGTCCTAGGGTACTATGAAGTCGTGTCTAGTAGAGTCTTGCTTATGGGTATGTCGTGCACCACACTTATAATCTGGAGGCTATAGGATATTAGAAATTATTTCACTTCTTTCATAATCCGAGTTCGTGTGATATAGTTTAACTCTATAAAAACTTCCTTTCTAAATTCGCGCGTTTAGACGTAGCAGACCATGCCCCCTAAAAGTACAACCAATTAGAGGAATGCTTCCAGCACTGAGGTTCCACAGTCAGAGATGCCTCCATTGAGAACTAGGGCCGACCTACAAGGACTACTGAGGTGCCCCAAACACGTACTGTTAAGACCACTCCTACTTCTAAGGTAGAATTCAGAGGAGTTATTACCATGCTTACTCAACTGGTAGCTGCCCAGATGGATAACCATAGTTCACCAACTCCTAGATCTAGCTCTCAAGAGTCATCTTCCATTACAAGGATTAGAGAGTTTCTGAGAATGAACCCGCCACAGGGTCTAAAGTTGAGGAGGATCCTCAAAATTTCATTGATAAGATGTGGAAGATCTTGAAACCGATGCATACTATCAAGGCTGAGGGTGTTGAGTTTCCTACAAGCTCAAGGATGTGGTGAACATGTCGTATGACCAGTGGGAGCAGAGTTGTGGTGAGGATGCTAGACCTACAGTTTGGGATGAGTTTGAAAGAACTTTCCTTGACCATTTCTTTCTCCAAGAGCTATGGGGAAGCAAAAGTTGAGGAGTTTGTAAACCTCAAGTAAGAGAGCATGACTGTAAAGGAGTATAATTTGAAGTTTATTCAGTTTTCCAAATATGCCCCAGAAATGATTCCTCATATGAGGTCCAAGATGAGGAAGTTTGTCTTTGGCCTAAGCAAACATTTAAAGAATGAATGTAACACAATGCTAATTATTTCTGACATGGATTTTTTTATATTGATGGTGTATGCTCAGCAGGTTGAGGATGACAAAAAAAAGGATCGAGAGAAACACTTAAGAAAGAAGGCTAAGTCTTCTAGGCATGAGAACGAGCAGAAGCAAGGAAAAGGGTAACAAGTCCTTTTAGAAGAGGTCTTCTAATTATGCACCTTCCTCAATAATTGCTTTTACACCTAACCAAAGGTTGTTGAGTCACCAGAACTTTCAAGCTCAGGGTTCTTAGTCCCAATTAAGTGTGGCTCAAGGTTCTAGAGGAAAGCCACCGTGTACTAGATGTGGAAAGCTCCATTTAGGAGGGTGTCGTGTGGGCACCAATGCTTGCTACGGATATGGAAAGGCAAGTCACTTCTAGAATGAGTGTCCTTCAAAGAGATAGGGAGATGGAGGTAGTAGCGCTCAATTTTCTTCTATAGCACCGCAAAATAGAGGTAATTAGAGAGGTACAGCTTTAGGTACAGGCGGGGGAACAAATTGTTTATATGCTATGGGTAGTCTCTAAGACCAAGAGAATACACCCAATGTTGTTACTGGTATGCTCCGAGTCCTTTCTTTTGATGTGTATGCATTACTTGATCCGGGTGCTACATTAGCTTTTGTGACTCCTTATTTGGCTAGTAAATTTGAGATCCTTCCTGAGTGTCTTCTTGAGCCTTTCAACGTTTCTACTCTTGTTGGTGAGTCTATCTTAGCTGTAAGGTTCTATAGAGATTGTACTGTATCAATCTATCACAGGGATACCATACTTAGTTGAGTTGGACATGTTTGATTTTGATGTGATTTTTGGCATGGACTGGCTTTATGCTTGTTATGCCTTAATTGATTGTAGAACCCAAATTATCAAGTTTTAATTTTCAAATGAGCCTATCTTAGAGTGGAAGGAGATTTCTGTAGTGCCTAGGGGTAAATTTATTACCTACATTAAGGACAGAAAGTTAATCTCTAAGGGATGCATATATCATATAGTCCAACTCAAAAATATTAATGATCAGGCTCCATCTCTTAAGTCAGTTCTCATTGTGAGTGAGTTTCCTGAAGTCGTTCTTGAGGATCTACCCAGAATCCCTCCTAATAGAGAGATAGACTTTGGTATTGATGTCCTTCACGATACACAACCTATCTCCGTTCCTCCTTATAGGATGGCTCCCGTTGAGTTGAAAGAGTTGAAAAAACAATTGAAAGACTTCCTAGATAAGGGATTTATTAGGCCAAGTATCTCACCTTAGGGTGCTCCTATCCTATTCGTGCGAAAGAAAGATGGGTTCCTTAGAACGTGCATTGATTACTGGCAACTGAACAAGGTCACCATAAAGAACAAGTAGCGTCTCCCCAGGATAGATAATTTATTTGACCAACTTTAGGGTGCCACATGCTTCTCTAAGATAGACCTTAAATCAGGCTATCATCAGTTGAAAGTGAGAGAATGTGACATCCCAAAGACGGCTTTCCAAACCCGCTATGGTCATTTTGAGTTTATTGTTATATACTTTGGATTGACAAACACTCTTAGAACTTTTATGGACCTCATGAATAGGGTATTTAAGCCATACCTAGGTACATATGTGATTGTCTTCATCGATGATATTTTGGTCTACTCTAGAAGTAAGAGTGAGCATGTTAACTACCTTAGGATTGTCCTTCAAACTCTCAAAAAGAGGGAGTTGTTGCTAAATTTTCGAAGTGTGAGTTTTGTCTTGCGTCTGTAGCGTTCCTAGGCCATATTATATCTGGTGATGGACTTTGAGTTGATACTTAAAAGATTGAGGTAATTAAGAACTGGCCCAAACCCACCTCTCCAACTGATATAAGGAGTTTCTTTGGTTTGGCTGGTTACTATAGGAGGTTTGTTGTGGGATTTTCATCCATATCCTCACCATTGACTTAGATGACTTAGTAAAAGGCTAAGTTTCAATGTTCTGATGCTTGTGAGAAAAACTTTCAAGAGTTCAAAGCTAGATTGACTACTGCTCTAGTGCTGTCCCTATCCGAGGGAACAAATGGTTTTGTAATCTATTGTGATGCTTCCAAAGTTGGGTTGGGATGTGTGTTGATGAAGAAAGGTAAGGCCATTTCCAATGCCTCCAGACAACTTAATACCCATGAGACGAACTACCCCACTCATGACCTTGAGTTGGTAGCTGTGGTATTTGCTCTTAAGATCTGGCATCACTATCTTTATGGTGTACATGTGGATGTATTAATAGACCATAAGAGCTTACAATACGTATTCAGTCAGAAGGAGCTGAACTTGAGGTAGAAGAGATGGCTAGAGTTGCTCAAGGATTATGACATGAGCATTCTTTACCACCCAGGTAAAGCAAACATTGTTGCTGATGCTCTAAGTAGGTTATCCATGGGGAGTACGACCCATGTGGAAGAGAAAAAGAAAGATTTGGCAAAGGAAGTGCATAGACTTATGCATTTGGGAGTTCAAATTATTGACTCTAGTGAGAGTGGTACAATTGTCCGGAATGGAGCTGAATCATCTCTAGTTGTAGAGGTGAAAGTAAAGCAAGATCAGGACCCCATTTTACTTCAATTGAAAGAAGAGGTTCACAAGTAAAAGGTAATGGTTTTTTCTAAATAGGGAGATGGAGTATTGAGATATTAAGGGAGATTATGTATTCCAAGTATTGATGGCATTCGAGAGAGAATCATGGCAGAAGCCTATAATTCCAAGTATTCCATCCATCCAGGTTCGACAAAGATGTACCATAACTTGAGAAAAGTATACTAGTGGAGTGGAATGAAAAGAGATATAGCAAAGTTTGTGTCCAAATGCCCGAACTGCCAACAAGTTAAAGTTGAGCACTAAAGGCCTTGTGGAGTGGCTCAAACTATAGAGATCCCAGAATGAAACTGGGAGATGATCAACATGGACTTCATTACTGATTTACCATGAACCTGCAAATAGCATGACTCTATTTGGGTGATTGTGGATAGGATGACCAAATCGGCTTATTTCTTGCCGGTTAAGACTACGGACACCGCAGAGGATTATGACAAACTATATCTTAGAGAGATTGTTAGACTGCATGGTGTTCCTTTGTCTATCATCTCATATAGGAGAGCTCAATTCATTGCTCAATTTTGGAAGTCATTTCAGAAGGGTTTAGGTTCAAGAGTGAACCTTAGTACTACTTTTCATCCACAAAAAAATGGCCAGGTAGAGCATAAGATATAGACTTTGGAGGATATGTTGAGAGCCTATGTCATCAATTTCAAAGGTAATTGGGATGATCATTTACCTCTTATTGAGTTTTTATACAATAATAGCTTTTTAGTATTTAAATGTCTCCTTATGAAGCTCTGTATGGGAGAAGATGTAGATCACCAATTGGTTGGTTCGAAGTTCGTAAAGCTGAGTTAATTGGACCAAACTTGGTTCACCAAGCTATGGAGAAGGTAAAAACCATCTAAGATAGGTTGAGGACTGCTCAGAGTCGCCAGAAATCCTACATTGATGTTAGAAAGAGAGATTTGGAGTTCGAAGTATATGATTGGGTATACTTGAAAGTTTTGCCTCTGAAGGTTGTGATGAGATTTGGAAATAACGGGAAGCTTAATCCCCGCTACATTGGTCCTTATCAGATTGTGAGGAGGGTTGGTAACATAGCCTATGAATTGGAGTTATAGAGTTAGCTCTATTCATGTCATGTTTCACATCTCTATGCTTAAGAAGTGTTTGGGATATCCTTCACTTGTTGTCCCGATAGACATCATTGGGGTGAAAGAGAGTTTGAGTTATGAAAACATTCCAGTCCAAATTCTTGATCATCAAGTTCACAAATTAAGAACTAAGGAAGTGGTATCTATCAAAGTCCTATGGCAAAATCAATTTGTTGAAGAGTCTACATGGAAAGGTGAAGAAGATATAAAGGCTAAATATCCTTATCTATTCGTGCCTTCCGAGGATGATGTACAAGGTAATATTCCTTACTTCTACCTTTGAATCGATGTGTATTCTTGAGTTTGATTCATTGACTATTTGAGTATGTGTTGTTTAGGCATTTAAGTATCGGAGTTTTTGAGAAATTGGTGTCTTGATGATATTCGTTATTCATGTCCCCTAGTTTTATCTTCATTAAAGGAGGAATGATCCCAAGGGGGAGATATTGTAACACCCTCTAAAAGATTATATGTGGTATTTCAATTCTCGATGAAAATGATACTACTTCTGTATTTTGGGCATAATCTTTCATAGATTAGTACAAATTAGGTGATTGAAATTTTTGAATAACCCCAACGTCATTACTTAAAACCTTTCATGAAGACCATATTTTAAGATTTGAAGGATAAGTATGTCAAATAAATTAATTTTTGCAAGACATAGTGCAGTGACGAAATGAAGTCACAGTAAGATGCTCAAAATGGTTGATTCTTGAATGGAATGAAAGTACACTTCTAGAGCTACAATTAATATGAAGACACCAAATCTAATTAGGAAGTTATCTTGTTCAAAGGCAGCTCCAAAAAAGGATATTCCGTTAAAAGAAAGTTCATCTTACCAACCATGGAAAGATCTAGATCCATTTGACATCACCCATGAAATCAATAGTCCTCTTTTTGACATCATCCATGAGATCACAATCCTCCATTAAATTTTCAAGATCATCCTTTGTATTTATTTTTATTTATTGTTAGGTGCCTCCTCCATACCTATAAATACCCACCTTATTTCCTCATTTTATTCATCAAGCTTTCTCAAGAAACTCTTCTCTCTATATGCTTCTTTACTCATTCTCAAAAATAGTTTTAGTTCTTAGTAGTGTAGTAATATTATTTTGGTGATTCTTATACTCCGAGTAGTACACAAAATGCTTCGGCGAGGAGAAAAGGCTAGGAGTTTAAGAGTGTTCATTGAGTTTTTTAATTTAGAGTAAAGCTTTGGATTCCAGATATGTAAGGATATTCATAGCATTGGATTAAGTTCGTTCATGTGCCCAATAATTAAATTCATCGTAATTGAGTTATAGTTGAGTTTACCCTAATTCTTGAATTCTATATGAGTTAATTTTTTTTCTATTGAGTTAGATATATTTAGGCATTGAGATTATTATTATTATTATCTCTCATATTATTGGAATTATTATTCGTGACTACTTTTCCATGAACCTTAATTGATTTGATGTTCATGAATATTTTTACGCGTGTTTTGAGTAAAGATGTTGGCTGTTAATATTCATTGACAAAAAGAGTGATTGAATCAATACTCTATATGTATTTTATTGAGTTTTAAAAGAGCAAAAGAATTGAGTTTAAATGAATTTTATTCTTTGGATTAAATGATGTTTTGACTAAGATATTTTGATGTGATGTAAATGATGTTTTGAAATATAAATGATTGATGAAGAGGTTATGAGATGAGTTTGATATTTTAAATAAAAATCCAATAAGATTAGATGATGAGGTTAATATGAGCACATATTTTGGGAGTAGTATTGAGCACCGAGTTGGGTAAGAGTTTAATTGACTCAAACCCCAGAACTACGTAGCTAGTGTAGGATGTAGGCTATGTCTCTTAAGTCCCAAAAAGAGGAATTTAATGATTAGATCCAAGATGGTGATGTCCTTTACCTTGTCAAGGTATTGGATGGATGTGGTAACGACATTGCTTCATTGTATTATCACTAGCTCATAAGTGATGGTTGTCGGTTAGAGAAACTCCCAACTGAGTAAGCATTGCTTATTAATATTTTTAATCTTGTATTACATATTGATGTTGAGATGATGTTGAGTTCTGAGCGAAGTCTTCCTGAGAGGAGTTTCTTGATATGTGTCCTTACTTTCCTGTCATTTTACATACTTGTACATTCTATGTACTGACGTTATTCAACCTGCAATTTTTTATGATGTAGATATAGGTGTTAGAGATCCTCAATAGACGCATCGTTGAACATCATTACTTTCCAACTATTTTATGAGTCCTTTTATTTGGAGGAACTCTTTATCCTTTTATTATTTTTTAGTATTATGTTTATTTTGAGGTAGCCATGGACATGTCATTGACACCGTTTGATAGTGTTAGAGGCTTCATAGACAGAGTTTGATGATGTAATTGGAGTAGTTCTCCTTTGAAACTACTTCTTCTAAGATTTATTTCTTTCACTTGATGTTGATGATGGCGAGCCCACATAAGTATTCTTATTTTCACTTTAGTCTTCCACTGATGAACGAATGAATGATAAGATCAAGTGGTTCTTTCGGAGGCCATAAATGGTTTTTGAGTGCCGGCCATGCCTAGGGTACCCTCTCGGGGTGTGACATAGACCACCTTGAATACTCGAGCGAGCATCTGTGTCCCAGCCTCGACCCTTAAGGCATTCTTAGTTCATCGATTCTTGGAGATTCTTGGTTTGGAAATGAACTGTTTCTTTGATTCTTAGAATTACAGATTCTTGGTTCCTAGACTTGGTAGTTGTAGCTATTTTGTGTACTCAGAGGCTTATGGGGGTCCATTCGAGTTTTTATTTTAACTTATGCAAAAGTGTCCCAACTTGTCTTATAGGAGCCTAGTTGGGTGTAGTTAGCTGTAGTTCTCTTAGCCAGTACTTTTTCCACCTTAGATGCTTAATATGAGTCCGGTTGAGGCTTATTCCTCTTTTTTATATTGTTCTTACCTTTTCTACTCAGTCGGCCTATGAAGCCTACTGGGTACCTATTGTCTTCGTACTTATACTACACTCTGCATCTACTTTCATGATGCAGCATTGAGCATCAAGATCCATCGCGGATAGATTGAGCCTATCGCAGTCAGCTCTGGAGGCCAGGTGAACACTTGCCATTTTGAGATTATTTCTGTCTCCTTCAACTTGGATGGCCCGTCTTTTGCATTTCTGAGACTAGCCAATTGATGTTTATATTTTTGGTCGAATTTTGGGAGTTGTACTCGCATTTTATTTTGTTATAGCTCTATACTTATAACATCCAGGTTTTGGGAGGGAACCTTAGTTGTATATAGAAGGTTTTGGTTTTGTTTTAGCTCATTTATTTTTTCTATGATTAGAATTTCCTGTTCATGATTAGTTTCTGCCCTCAAATCCATTACTTGTTGTTCTGATTTACGGGTTGTCTTATCTACTGGAGGATTGTAGTAGTGCCATCATAACCTGAAAAATCGAATGATGACACACCTATAGGCATGGTTTCTAATATTGTGATATTGTTCAGAACATAGATAGCGGTATATTGTTAGTTTCATCCTATAGGCATATTTTCTAAGCAAAAACATATACAAAACTGATTATAACTTTTAGTAATGTAATAGTTGACAACAATAAATGGAGCTAGAATATTACATGGTACCTATGAGTGTTAAATATGTTAAAATTAGACAATTGATGATTGATAAATAGGTGATGTCTAGATTACCTTATCGTCATTTACACATTAGGATGATATCTATTAATTAAATAAAGTCTATGACAATTATAAAAGCTCTTTTTAAAATTAGATCTAAGCATGACAATAAAGGTATGATTTTAATAACTAAGATTATTTAATTTTTATAGGCATATTTATCTTGCACACACACAAATTAAGTCAAAGAAAAAAAATACAAGTAGCACATAGATTTCCTCCCTCCTTAGGCAGTCCCCCCAATTATTTTATTATATATAGAGCATTTTTTACATACGATATATTAAAGAGCCAAAAGAATAAATACAATAAAATACATAAGCTTGTCAAAACTTAAACTAAATACATCCAGAAAGTCCCCTTGTTATAATCTAATTTCTTAGGCCATAATGGTACCTGCTAACACCCACCAGCAGGTAAGAGTAACCCTTAATCCTTAGCTCAAAACCAAAGGCAACGGACCATTAAGCGGAAGATAAATAAATAAAGTGGAAAGTAAGTAATAATGAAAAGAAAGAGAACAACTAAAACAACACCAGAAACCACCCCAAGACTTGGCATCAGGCAGTAATCGAGCATCTAAAACAAACATGAATACAAAGCTTTTACAAGTATAATAAGAGTACAGACAGTCTTCAAAAGCAAGTAAAGACTAGTCATATTCCAACATAGATGGAAATCGACAACTCCGAACGCCAGGAGCTCACCAAATCTTGAATCAAAAGTTGTTCCGTACTATTCCAAATCAAAGATGAGAATCCCTACTATGATCTGTAGGAGCAGATGTGTAGTATGAGTACCAAACGAATGGTACTCAGTAGGCATAAGCTGACTGAGCACCACTGATAAAGCAAGTATAATTTACTGGTAATCAGGCAAATATAGAACAAGTAAACAAATAAGATCTAACACAAATAAAGTAGGAAATGAGAGTAGAGAGGTAGAATATATATATATATATATATATATATATATATATATATATATATATATATATATATATATATATATAACACTTGCTCGCATAAGACACAACCTATTTGTGGAAAATGAGTACTAAAGAAGCAAACTAATCAAGGAAGGGAGTACTGTCTATCACAGCTAACCACATATCAACTAAGAACCAAACCATCTGATGCTATTAGGAAAATGTTACACCACATATTCTTGAGCTCGGAATATCCCTTAAGCTTCTTAGAAGTTATCAAGTGAGTCAGATAATCTACCACATTATCAAACGACTCTAAGGAGGGGAGAATGTGGTACCCCGTAGTAGAGAAGGTTGGAAATAGAGTCAGGAGAATCTGGAAAGAGTTGGAGGCCAAGAAATGAGTCGTAGGACTCGATTTACCTACGTATGCTACTAATTTAGAAGTCTTATACACTTAATCTATTTGAGTACATACCAAACTTGCATAGCATGGATTACATAGGCTCTTAAAATAAGACGAGATTACGAAACCACGAAAAAGGGAAAAAAAGGACACGTGGCAGCCAATGAGGGAGTGACACATGGAAGCACCTCAAGCAAGCAAGTGACCCACCTTCTTGGGTCAAGTAGGTGACCTACCTGCTTGGGGAAGGTGGTCCCCACTGCCACATGGCAGCCCCACCTTGCTTGTATGTACACGATGGCCCAATAGGGGATGGACACGTGTCCCCCTTAGGGGATGACACATGTCACCCCTTGGGACCACCCATATAGGTGTATATGTATTACATACTTCAGTTTTATCCCTTAAACTTCAGCAGCAATAAGAGAAAACAAACCCTAATTTGGAGAGAAAAGTGTGGCGGCCTAGGAGAAAAAATAAGGTACGTTCTGATTTTGCTCCGTAAATTAATTATCCAGCATATACCACGATGATATAGAGGTATTATAAGTATAAAATTATGGCTTGGTGCAGCCAAAACGGACAGCAAACAGTCCACACAATATCAGCACGACTAAAGAAATTTCGAGGCGCAATTTTGGCTAGTTTTAGCCAATTTCAGGTAAGGTAAGGCTTCTCCTTTAAATTTGGACTTTATGTGGTTGTTATGTAGTGTATTATATACCTTTTATACTTCTGGGAGTATAAAAAAGTCATGGAAATTCTCAACGATAGAAACAATCGAAATTGAAGTCATCATAGTTAAATTATAGTTGAAATGAGGCGTTGTGTGTGTGGAGGCTGCTTCTGGTTGTGTGGTGTGTGTTGCAGGATCTAAATATGTCCTAAAAGGGGTGGGGGATCTGCTTATTTCAGCTACACGACCACTTACCTATAGGAACCAATCCCTTATCCATTTCCTTAGACTAGTTCATTACTAGTTCCTTAGTTAGTTAAGGAGTTAACGAAAATTGGGCAGCACCTCCCCTATAACATGCCCTATATGAACTTCCAATTACATCCCTAAGCAATACAGCCAACCAACAACAACAACCTGCAGCACATATACAAGTAATTCACTTCAACATTACAAGATACAAACTCCAAACAACTCATTCAATATTACGATACCAAAATAGGGTGTTTAGTCTTTATTTCGTAAAACCTTTAACCCTACGAAATGGAGAGTCGTGTGGCTGTAACCAAAAGAATATAAACCAATTTTTGAATACTTTCCATCCCAGTAACACACAATCAAAACACCTACAAGCGCAGCACAACAACCACAACACACTATACTACTTTGATTTAAATATAACGACCTCAGTTTAGTTTGTTTCTAACGTCAAGCATCCTTGTACAATTTTTATACTTAAAGCCACATATAATACATGTAATAAACTCCATAACCATAACATAAACTCCAAATTGAAAGGAAAACCCTTACCTTACCCGAAATTGGCCAAAGCTTGCCAAAACTTGCCTCGGAAGTTCTTCTAGCGCGGCTGAAACGTCGTGGCTGTTTGTTGTCCGCTTGGTGTTACTCCAAACCTTAAAGTTAAATTATTAAAACCATCATAACATACCCAAACCCTTACCAAAATGTGGAAGAAGAGAACCAAGTCATACCTTGCTAAAACTTGCTAAAACTTGTCTCGGAAGTTTTCTTAACATGCTGAAAATTAGCGGGCTATTTGTATCTCTTCCTTGCTGCCCCAAAGTGAAATTTAATGTTATTAAACACCTCTATATCACCGTAGCATACCTTAAATAATTAGTTGATAGAACAAACTCGGGGCTTACATTTCACTTTGGCCAAAGTCGTCGCCCCTCTCTCTTAACCTCTTAGGATTTCTCTTTCTATTTCTTTTGTTCTAAGTACTGAAATAAGTAGGTACAACATGTAGTAAATATATACACCTCCTTAAGAGGTGACACATGGCATCCCTTAGGAGTGACATGTGGCATCCCCCTAGGGCGCCACCTCAATCATGCATCTAATCCAAAGCTGCCACACGGCAGCGTGGGACCCATCTTAAGTAGGTGTGTCACCTACTTGGTCCAATTAGGTGCATCACCTACTTAGTCCAAGTAGGTGCATCACCTGCATGCTTCCGAGTAGGTGCTATGCATCCTTCCATCTCTTCCGTGGGTTCATAATCTCGTCTTACATTAAGAGCCTATGAAATCCCTTCTATGGAAGCTCAACATGTACTCCAGTAGCTTAAGTTTGTAAGACATCCAAGTTGGTAGATTACGCAAGTAGATCGGGTCCTACAACTCATTACATGGCCTCCAACTCCTTCCTAATTCTTATAACCATATATCTAATCTTCCTTATTATGGGGCATCTCATTTTCCTTTCCTTAGGGTTATTTGATAGCGTGGTAGATTATCCGACTCACATGATGACTTCTAAGAAACTTAAGAGCCTTCCCAAAAACTTAAGAAGCTTAAGAAGCATTCCAAGGTACCAAAATATGGGGTGTAACATCCTTCCCCCCTTTAACACATTCGTTCTTGAATGTGAACCAAAACCTTCCTCTGGATCTCATACCGACTATATGGAGAGGTCGTCTAACTCGTTGCCATAATATATACTTTCATCGAATAATCAATATCTGAGTTCCAAAGGTTAGGATTACTTGTAGACGTAGGGAATAGGTATGGATACTTGTGTTTTATTTCCTCTTTTGCTTCCCGGGGAGTCACCCATCCTAGTACTACTCTTGCCCAAGCATGCTTAACTTCGTTGTTCTGATGGGATCTGGTGCGTTAGTGCTAGTATGATCACATCGATCCCTTATGGGATCTCGTTTGAAGTTTAAGCGTTCCCATTTATATATGATAGCGTCAGTTGATTTTCTCTTATGCTTGTACTTCTCTTGTCCACTTCCCCCCTTTAAGGTGTATCCATGTCATTGTCTATTTATTTCTAACTTTTCAAATGCATATAAGTCCTTTCCAACCTATTTAGTATATTGCGCTATTTCCATATCTTTCTTTACATCACCTATACTTTAGGTTACCCCTATACAAAACCTTAATATAATCATGAGGTGATTAGAATCCTCAATATACAGTACCAACTCCAGTCTTGAACACTGGTACTCGAGTAATATCCTTAATATAGCAGTGTATTTAAAGCCACATTCTATTTATCCCAATCAGTAATTAGCTTATGACCGTTTATCCTAGTGTAACAACTTAGTCGGTGCCTTAATATGTCGTTCTATCTAGATCTATGTGTCATCTCTAAATCATCCTTAGTCTCAGCAGCCTTTTCCAGATTCTTTTTCCATACCTATATTGACCTCCTTGTTACTATTACCATCACTTTAGTCATTAACTTGTTTCTCAAGGTCAGCCTTACTTGTAGTTTAGTCAAATCTCATTCTTATTATGGACAAGGCATACTACAAACTTGTATCTCCTTCTCCTTTTATTTCTAGGAAAATTTGGGCAGAGTTTCCTCTATATTTCTTACTATCTCAACACCTGCACGCAGAAAATGCTAGCAATGCCTCACAGGGCCAACATATATATTCATGTCATATCATTCCACAACCACACAGGGCGCCCACTATCAACAACTGTAAAAAATGATGGACTTACCTCATATGCCCAGCTCAAACTACACCTGTTACCCTACCCTATCTACTTTTCATTTCTATTTTTAACTTTACATGTCAATCGTACTTCAATACCTCACCTGACATATATCTTTCATGCCTTTGCTTACCTGCGTGCTTTGTAACTTCCAATATCGTCAGTCACCTTCTTCTATCGATGTTGTCCTTCTGCTGAAACCATAGGTTAATATGAAGAATTTTATTCCCTATTACTTGGCTCTATCGTACGATCTTAGATATGAAAAAAAGGTAACATCCTAAATGTCCTATAGCCTCCTGTTTATAGATGTGGTATACAACACACCAATAAACAAGACTCTACTAAACACGGTCTATAGATACTCCAACGATGAACTGCACTGATACCACTTCTGTCACAATGCAACTCCGTAGGCCATGACTGGTGCCCGACTTGGGCACCCATATGTACCCTTAGCCTCACTTAGCGTGTTAGCAGAATAAACAAAAGTATAAATTGGAAAGGGGTCGCTAGAGAGCGCATGAGAACAGATATATCACAATAGGGTCGTTAAGGCCATCATGGAACACAAAGCCCAAAATATATATACATAACCTACATCACAAGTCTACAGACCTCTACAGAACAATAGCCTAGTCATATGATGGGACAGGTCCCCATCGTACCCTTAACCAACATGTACAAATGTACAATAGAAAAGTTAGTACCAAAATAGGGCTCCGGATAAAAGAGCACTACCAACCAACAAGGTGGATGTCCTAGGCGAGCAGATCAGCAAACCGAGCATATGTACCTGCGTGCATGAAATGCAGGCCCTCAAAGAAAAGGGGTCAGTACGGAAAACATACCGAGTATGTAAAACATGGACTGTAATAAGTAAAGTCATTACAAGAATAGAATGTGCAAAAATAAGCAAAGTATACAGAAATATCAAAATGCTTTTCATAACCACAGATAATGTATGCAGAGAACATATGCCATATCTGGCCCCATTATGGGACTCAGTGAACAAATCGTGGTCGCTGCCCCATCACTAGCGCCATAGCATATCATAACTCTAGAGTAGAAAATATCTCTGTAACAGATCATATCATATCAGATAGTCATATCAGATCATATCATATCATCTGTGTACATAGCACATCATATATCTATAAAACCCATGTATAGGTCGTACCTGCTCCCTCACATAGGGGTACGACGAACAATGCAGAGAAGTACGCACGATAACAAAACCTGACTCGGGCTCGGTGAAGGAAGGATTGAGGCATCCACGAGTGGAGTAGTGAGAAATTATATGCAATATAAAATACAAAACATTTCCAGAGACTCGATAGCGTAACTCTGATGACAAGTGATATAAGAGAAATTGAGCAATAATCATAGTGCATATCTTTTAAATGTCACGATGGTCTATGTCTAAATAGTCTTTCTGAAATCATTTCTGTATTTCAAAATATATTATGGGGCTCAGTGGAATAATTAAAATAAGTTATCATTCAAAATCAAGACAATAATCAAATTAAGTATCTTTTGAAAGTCACTATGGATTACATGAAAATGGAACTTCAGGAATTATATACTCGTATCAAAGCGCAATAAAATGTCCTTTGGAAACCAAGAAATTGCCATCCCTAGGCTCTAGGAATAGAAACTTCCTTGGAACCATAAAAAAAGTCATATATTTGTTTCATAAAAACCATGCCAAAATAAAGATAAGCTTTTCATACTTATGTCAAAACATGCCAAGAGAAAGAGTAAGCTTTACATACTTATGCCAAAAACATGCCAAAAGGAGGAAACATCAGCTTTATATACCTCTTACGGATTACTCTTAACACGTTCGCTTTGTCGTCTCTTGAACCTATTTAACATGAAAGTAATTCTAAGGTTAGTGACCTTCAACTTCCCAGCTTGTAATTCTACCACCATTTACCTATAGGAACCAATCCCATATCCATTTCCTTAGACTAGTTCCTTAGTTAGTTAAGGAGTTAACGAAAATTAGGCAGCACCTTCCCTATAACATGCCCTATACGAAGTTCCAATTACATCCCTAATTACCACAATCAACCAACAACAACAACCTGCAGCACATATACAAGTAATTCACTTCAACACTACAAGATACAAACTCCAAACAACTCGTTCAATATTACGATACCAAAATAGGGTGTTTAGTCTCTATTTCATAAAACCTTTAACCCTACAAAACAGAGGGTCGTGTGGCTGCAACCAGAAGCATCTACACTGATTTTTTAACACTTTCCATCCCTTCAACACACAATCAAAACACCTACAAGTGCAGCACAACAACCACATCACACTACTCGACTTCGATTTAACTATAACGACCTTAGTTTAGTTTGTTTCTAACGTCAAATATCCTTGTGCAATTTTTATACTTCCAGCCACATATAAGACATTTAATACACTCCATAAAACCACCATAAGCTCCAAATTGAAAGAAAAACCCTTACCTTACCCGAAATTGGCCAAAGCTTGCCAAAACTTGCCTAGGAAGTTCTTCTAGCGTGGCTGAAACGTCGTGGCTGTTTGTTGTCCGCTTGGTGTTGATCCAAACCTTAAATTTAAATTATTAAAAACCTCATAAAATTTACAAACCCTTACCAAAACTTGGGAGAAGATAACCAAGCCATACCTTGCAAAAACTTGCTAAAACTTATCTCGGAAGTTCTCTTAACATGCTGAAAATTAGTGGACTGTTTGTATCTCTTCCTTGCTGCCCCAAAGTAAAATTTAACATTATTAAACACCTATATATCAACATAGGATACCTTAAATAATTAATTGATGGAACAAAATTGGGGCTTACCTTTCACTTTGGCCAAAGCCGTCGCCCCTCTCTCTTAACCTCTTAGGGTTTCTCTTTTTGTTTCATTTGTTTTAAGTGCTGAAATAAGATATGTACAGCATGTAGTACACATATACACATCATTAAGAGGTGACACATGGAATCCCCCTATAGGTGACATGTGGCATCCCCTAGGGGTGACACGTGGCAGCCCTCCTAGGGCGCCACCTCAATCATGCATCCAATCCAAAGCTGCCACGTGGCAGTGTGGGACCCAACTTAAGTAGGTTTGTCACCTACTTGGTCCAAGTAGGTGCATCAACTACCTGGTCCAAGTAGTTGCATCACCTACTTAGTCCAAGTAGGTGCATCACCTTCTTGCTTCCGAGTAGGTGCTACGTCTCCTTCAGTCTCTTTTGTGGGTTCGTAATCTCGTCTTACTTTAAGAGCTTATGAAATCCTTGCTACGGAAGCTCAACATGTACTCCAGTAGCTTAAGTAAGTAAGACGTCCAAGTTGGTAGATTACGCAAGTAGATCGGGACCTATGACTCATTACTTGGCCTCTAACTCCTTCCGAATTCTTATAACCCTATTTCCAATCTTCCTTATTATGGGGTATCTCATTGTCCTTTCCTTAGGGTTATTTGATAGTGTGGTAGATTATCCGACTCACATGATGACTTCTAAGAAACTTAAGAGCCTTCTCAGAAACTTAAGAAGCTTAAGAAGCATTCCAAGGTACCAAAGTATGGGGTGTAACAAAAGGCACTCAACTTAGCTTAAGATTTACCTTAGTGTCGTCTCGCTAGGCTTCAGGTTTCATTTTGCCCTTTTTCTTTTTTTTTGTTATCTTGCAATCGGTATCGGGGTAAATATTTAGTTCAACCATGGCCATATCCTTTTGGTCCCTTGATTTACCTACTCTTTGTATTTCTCTATAACATCGCCAAAATCTCATAACTATTTTTTGTCACATACTCCTCTATTTGAGATCATAGCTGTGGGGATCCCGCAAAGTTTTACTATTTTCTTCTTATTAGTCTCGCATAGTCCTTGGCTGTATATGTGGTCCTAACTGGAAGGAAGTGGGCTGATTCCTATCAGCCATTCCACAATATCCCATATGGAATCATTCTTCCATAAGGCACGAAATAAGTCTGTAATGAAGTCCATATTCTGGAATCATCGGCCCCCATATATTATATTTCATCTTCTTTTAACAGGCTTTAATTTTCAATTTATTCTGTAGCTTCTAAGCTCAATCCTTAGGATTGGCTATCAAATAATGATGGGGTTTCCCCCATATAATAGTTGTACATAGCTGCTCTATGCACTACCTCTCATCCACGAGTGTAATTCTGAAAAAGATTTGGCATACAAGTTCACCAACTTTTAGCAACCAGCTAATTATGATCGTCTTACCTAACCCATTTTGTACTTCTATTAGCCCAACTTGTAACGCTTTAGGCATGTTCTACCGTGTTTTTACTCAAGACCCTCTTTCCATTTCTCTTACCGCACATAATATTATCATATTTACATGAATATGTGTAGGTGCTTATAGTAGTCCAGAAGATGCCTTAACATCACCATATTAGTCCCTTACCTCCTTCAGTTGATGGTAGGTCTCTACTATCACTTTTGTCCTCAACACTGATTATATCTTAGTAGTTTTGCCTCAAATCATCTTATACTTTTCTTTAATGCATTCGAACTATGGCAATCATCGTGTTATTACTAACTCCTTATTATCTTCATCAAGTAATCACTTGATCTCAATCTTTGCATACCAACATTCGTAGGTTGCATAACTATTCTTGTACAATTCGCACCAAGTGCGTTTCATTCCACTCATAGTCTTCCCTACTCTTGGCTTACTCTTCTCCACATACGCCATTGTATCGACAGACACTCACAGTCTATTTTGTCATCCTTGTCCTGCTTCCTTTACTTATCTTTAAGTATTTTTACTTCCACCATAGGTGGGATTTCTTCTCCTTTCTCTCATGCTAATTATATGTCACAATATCAGTAGCCAATAACTCCATTGACGACATCCCAACCTTTAGTCATGTGTGGCCTTGCTATCCTTTAGAATACCTTTACATCACCCATTATTATTCTCTTTGTTGTATTCATCTCTTTTATATACACCCGTTCTATGGTGTTATACCATTCGAGGTCTTTGCTAATAACTCCCCACACTGTCTTAGATATTTTGGCTTCTATCCGTTTATTACTGGCCTTTAGATCTTGTTAACTCATTCTAGCATGGGATTTCACTTGAAGTTTAAGTGTCCACATTAACACATTGTAGTGTCGGTTGGCTTCATATCACGCTTGTGTCTTTCCTATCCACTTCCCCCCTTTAGGGTGTATCTATGTCATTGTCTGTTTATTTCTAACTTTCCAAATACATATAAGTCTTTTCTAACATATTTAGTATATTGCGCTAAATCCATATCTTCCTTTATATTACCTATACTTTAGGTTACCCATGTATGAAACCCTAATACAATCATGAGGTGCTTTATATTCTCGGTATATCATTTGAAATCCTATCTGATGGTAGGTACTCGCATAATGTAATTGATGTAGCAATTTATCCAAGGCCATATTCTATGTATTCTGGTCACTAGTCAGTTAATACTTATAGTCATTTCAATCCTACTTGGGCAGCATTTATATTCCGACAGTCAGTGTCCAGAATTCTCTTAAAGTAATATTTTTTGGTCCCAACCTATCTCATCTCTTTCTTTTTGAGGGATGCCTATTACACCACTTGTTCCTTTTATTCTGATCCTTCCCTATGAATCTGTGTAAGTCTTCTTATTCATCCTCTGTTTGCTTTTCTATTTTTCATAAACCACATTATATCCTTTAGTTATCTCCTTACTAGGCTTTACTCATTCTCCTAAAGATCTTCGTTATATTCACATAATATCCTTTCACATTCAATCTCATAGTATGACACTGCTTAACCATCTTCATGGTTCCTACTATGGGTTAATTATACTTGGTGAGGTAAATGCACTTGCCCTTTGTCTAAATCATCTCTTAGTCTCACCAGTCTTTTCCAAATTCTTTTTCTATGCCAATATTGATCTCCTCGCTACTATTACCATTACTTCGGTAATTAACTTAGTTCTCGAGGTCAGTAGTTTAGTCAAATCTTATTCTTATTATGGACAAGGCATATGACAACCCTGTATCTTATTCTTCTTTTATTTCTAGGAAAATTTGGGTAGAGTTTCCTCTATATTTCTTACTATCTCAACACCTGCACTCAGGAAATACCAATAATGCCATGTGAGGCCAACACATATATACATCCATATCATACTATATCACAACCATAACGCCTCTCAAGGCCAATATGTACATGTGTTTATAGCATCTCAGTTTACAGCCACACAGGGCTCCCTATATTAAACCAAACCCAAATGAACAAATTTCCCCTTATAGCCAACAACTATATCTATCATCCTCCTATACTTGTAATCGATCAGTCCCCGGTTCGACCCGGTGACATAGGAGGTGAAGTGTACTCCCCGTATCCATCCGGTTGCCACCTACTTGTCTGTCTCTCATCGTCTTCCTTGCTTGAATTAGAAATACATCGATAGCTAGGTAATTCCTGGTTCACCAATGACCAAGATAAAGGGCTCAAATATGTCATACATTTACCATAGAAGCCGACTGGACATAGTGCTCGGTCATGTGAGAGTTGGCATGGCTTTCGGAGCCATTTCCCTGGTCGTTAAATGCTTTGGGGGCTCCATTGTTGGGCCCTCTGAGGGATCAGTCTCCATAACATAATCAGGGTCTTCAGAGGGATCAGTCTCAATCAAATAATTAGGGTTCCGCCTGCTGGGTCCTGGAGCCTGAGGTCCCCTGTGTACCCTGGGGGGGCTTCTCTGCACCTCCTTTATTATCTAAAGCTGGTCCCTTCATTTTTCACCTCAACCTGTACCCACCTACAAGAAAGTAGTTCAGAAGCAAGTTTCCCTTAGAGGCATTACCGTACCTTTAGAAGTCTGTTAAGGAGGGATTATCCTAATAGAACAGCTCTATCGCACAATCTAAGACAAGCAAGAAAGATAACATCCTAAATGTCCTATAGCCTCCTGTTTCTAGATATGGTACACAACACACCGATAAACAAGACTCTACTAGACATGGTCTGTAGACAATCCAAGAAAGAACTACTCTGATACCACTTCTGTCATGACCAAACCCCGTAGGCTGCGATTGGGGTCAGTAACCCTAGTAGGTAACAACATTTTCATATATATGTAGCCTCTTTCATTCGTATCATATCAAGAAAGGGCATACAAGCCGACAAGACTGCTATAACATAAAAACATTTACAACTAAACAAACTCACAAACAACCCACATACTCATGTCTACAGACCTCTGAGAGTATTAACTATATTATTTGGCAGGACAGGGTCCCCGCTGTACCCCTGAATAAGTAAGTATATATATCAAATGACCAACATCAAAAGTTGCCCCAGAACAGCGAAGAACTTTCAACACAACTGAGTGGAATTCCTACAAGATGGGTTAACATTTGAGAACGAATATGTTAAAAGGGGGAAGGATGTTATACCCCATCCTTTTGTACCTTGAAGCATCTTCTTAATCTTCTTAAAAGTTTTCATGTGACCCCTATAGTCTACTACATTATCCAATAACTCTAAGGAAGGGACAATGTGATACCCCATAATAAGAAAGATTGGAAATAGGGTTATAAGAATTCGAAAGGAGTTGGAAGCCAAGAAATGAGTCATAGGACACGACTTGCTTACAGAAGCTACCAATCATTTTCTTGAAAAGATATTATATCACCGTGGGAGAGTTTAAAACTTGGAAGTCTTACAAAGTTAAGCTACTTGAATGCAAGTCGAGCTTACGTAGCAAGGAGTACACGGGTTCTTAAAGTAAGACGAGATTACGAACCTATGAAGAGGGAGAAGAGAGACATATAGCGGCAAAAGGAGGCGCCATGTGGAAGCATGGGGAAGTGACACATGGCCGAAGGTGACCCACCTTCTTGGGATCAAGCTGCTCAAGAGTGGGCCCCATCCCTCCATGTGGCAACCTTGGAGGCTATGCATGGATTCGGTGGCCCAATAGGGGATGGACACATGTCACCCTTAGGGGATGACACACGTCACCTCCTAAGGAAGCATATATATGTATGTTAATGACTCTTAAGTCATTTTTCAGCCAAAAGAAATCAAGAGAAGAGAGAAGAAAAGAAACTCTAAAGCTAAGAGAGAGTAGCGTCGGCCAAGAGGGAGAAAAAGGTAAGTTCTTTCATTTCGTTCAATGAATTAATTATATAGGGTATACCAAGATGATATGAAGGTGTTAATAATGTAGTTTTATGGTTTGGGTCAGCAAAGAAGGGATACAAACAGTCCGCTAAGTTTCAGCACATTAAGAAACTTCTAAGGCTAATTTTGACAAGTTTTGGACAAGGTAAGGTCTTCCCTTTCGAGTTGGAGTTAATGATGTTGTTATAAATTATCTTACTTTTGTTAAATGAAGTTTGAAGTAGGAAAAATTGCATGAATAGGCTGGATGTTGTGAACAAACGAAATTAAAGTCTTTCTAGCCGAGTTAAAGTTGTTAAAAGTTGTATAGTGTTGTTGCGATTGTGGTGCTGCAATGGGATATGGTTTTATGGTGTGTTGAAGGTCTGGAACACATACCAAAAGGGGTGTGGGAGCTGATGGTTTCATCCACATGACCCTCTATTTTATATGGTTAAAGTTTTTGCAAAATAGAGACTAGAAACCCTATTTTGGATATCATAATTTTGAGCGAGTCATTTGGTGTTTGTATTGTGTAATGTTGATGTGAATTGGTTGTATATATGCTGCAGGTTTTTGTTGTTGGTTGTCTTTAGTGATTAAGGATGTAATTGGAAATTCGGATAGGGCATGATATACGGGAGGTGCTGCCCGATTTCTGTTAACTCCTTAACTAACTAAAGAACTACTCGAGAAGACGAGCAATGAAATGAGTTCTATGTATACTCGTGTGCAACTTAAGATGCTGAAAAGTCAAGGGTTGTTGATATTCGTATTTCTTCAATGTTGAATGGATTCAAAGTACAATGAGGTGAACGTGATAAAGAGTAACCCATAAGAGGTATATAAAGCCTATTCTTTCTCTTCTTTTGGGCATGTCTTAGAGGTAAGTAAAAGGTGATATGATCTCTGAGGTAATTCCATTCCTAAATGTATCTTATTCACCTCTAGATGTTGAACTCTTATAGTAGTTGAATCACTTTCCTAGAACTTTCTATATGTTAAGGAAGTAACGAATGTACGGGCTCCTAGTCTTAAAGACTATATGACAACAAGTGCTTCTGACTCCATAAGTGGTTAGCATTACTTTAGTACATGTCTAGGGTCCCCAATATTCTAAGTGATAAAGAAACTAATGGCATTTAGAGAGCACTTGAGAGGACTACACTACTACTCGGGTTCTAAAATAATAGCTTAATTTTCTTATATGGTCGAGTCTCTGATAATGATTTAAATTGCATATAGTTACTCACTACTCTACTCGTTTATACTGTAACACTTCTTTCACTGAGTCCCAGGATGGGTATGTAATCATGCATAGTTCACTGCATTATCAACTAAGTCCCTCACTAAAGGGCCGGGTACGCTATATGAAGACATGATACTGCAGTGACATGAATAACTCACCGAGTCCCTCACTACAGGGCCTAGTATGTATGTATATATATGATGATGTGATGTTATAAGGTGGTGATGGCACCATGCCTTATGATGGTCCTACAGATTTGATTCACCGGGTCCCTAAAAGGGCCGACTATATTGTATAAATTGAGCATGCATGCCTTTATGATTCACAGGGTACAGGTACAGAGGTTTCTTATATGATATTTTATCCCCTGCTTCTCTTTTTCAAATATGCTTCCCGTTGTCCTATGTTATATTTTACATACTAAGTATATATGTTGTACCAACCCCCTTTCTTTAGAAGGCTGTGTTTCATGCTCGCAGGTACATATATAGGTTTTAGGAGTCCATCAACTTAGGATTCCACTCAGCTCAGCTGGAAGAGGCTCCATTGAATTATAGCCTAGTTTTTGCTACTGACTGCTGATGTATATAATTGCTTTTGTTTAATCAGGGGTATGGCGGGGGCCCTATCCCGCCATGTGTTGTCATTAATATTTTTAGAGGTTTGCAGACATGTATATGTGGGTTGTGTATGTCAGTTTGGTTCAGCTGGGTCTACATGATATATGGTACATGCTATTATGTTATGCCATCCTTGTTGGCTTGCGTGCCCTTTCATGATGTGATACAAATAAAAAAGGCTACAGGTTTATGAAAATGTTATAACCCATTAGGGTTCTAAAGCATAGTATTACATTGTCTATAGTTCAATTTGACCATAGCTGATAGATATATATATGGGGGTCCAGGTCGGACCCCAAGCAGGTAGATATTTGGTCCAACCATGTCCATGTCTTACTTTGCCCGTAGTACTTATTCCATCTCGATAGTTTGGCTTAACCTATCTTCGTATCTCTCGGTAAGCTATCCAAAATATCATAACTGCATTGTCATTATGAAACTCCTATTCCTTTTATCATGTAGTTACTCACTTAGCCTGATGCTTATATATACATATCCGTAGGTTGCACAACCATTCTAATGCAACTTGTAGGAGGTAGACGTAGTCTTTCCGTCTCCTGGTTCATTCTACTGTACACATCACACTCATATTGAAACTTTCTTATCACATCTTTTTATACTTCTTTCTTATCCCTTATTCACTCTTTGCTCTTATCATCTCCTACCATAAGAGGCTTTCTATTCCTTTTCCTTTGTTATTTATCTATCACAACATCATTTGCGACCAACTCTATAGCCATCATTTTGGCTTTTGGTCTAGTATGATGTCATTATCCTTCATAGTGTCTCTTGAGTTATTCGACATTCTTTCATTGTTATACCCTTTTTTTCTCTCTTTTTTTTATACGCACCCACCTTCTAGCGTTATGTCATTTAATGTCTTGTTAAAAACTTCTTAACACTTCTTTACATACCATTCTAACTTCTATCCAATTATTGGTGACTTCCAGACCTTTCCAACTTGGTTCAACAAGGCACCACATGGCAGCATGGGAAAGTGACATATGGCAGTAGGTGACCCACCTGCTTGGGGTCAAGTAGGTGACCTACCTGCTTGGGGGGTGGACCCCACCTGCCACGTGGCAGCTTAGGAGGCATGACATGGATAAGTGGCCCAATAGGGGTTGGACGTGTGTCACCCCTAGGGGATGACACATATCACCTTTTAAGGAAGGGGTATATACATGTGTATTAAGCTGAACATGCCCTCATTTATTCATCTTTTACTTTGGGAAAAGCTTAGAAAAAAACTAGAGAAAGTTAGAGAGCAATAGAGAGAGCTATGGCCAAGGCCAATTTGACGTAAGTCTCTAATTTTTCTCCATGAATTAAATATCTAAGGTGTTCCTCGGTCACGTGGAGATATATATATATATATATATATATATATATATATCTTATGATGACTAAGGAGTAATTTCTTTAGCTATATGCTTGGAAAAGTTGGAGAGAAACTTGAGAGAAAGAAGAGAGGTGGGCTACAACCTAGGGGCTGCCAAGGTAAGCCTCCGAGCTTCGCTCTGTAAATTAATTATCTATGGTCTCCTACGATGAATTTAGGGTGTTAATAACATAAATTTACTGGTTTGGAAAACAAGGAAGTGAAGCAAACAGCCCCACCATTTTTCACCATGTTAAGGAACTTTCGAGGCAAGTTTTGGCGAGTTTTGGTAAGGTAAGGTCTTTCTTTTCAATTTGGAGTTTATGGTGCTGTCATGTAATGTATTACACATCGTGTATGTGGCTGAAAATATGAAAATTTTATAAAGGTGCTTGACGTTAGAAACAATCTAAATTGAAGTCGAGTAGGGTGTTGTGTTTGTGGTGCAGCGGTTGTAGGTGGTGTGGTGGTGTGTTGCAGGGCTAAAAAGTATTCTAAAAGAGGGGTGGGAGCTGCTTCTTTCAGCCACACGACCCTCCGTGTTATACCTCATCCTTTTGTACCTTGGAACGTCTTCTTAAGGTTCTTAAAAGTTTTTATGTGACCCCTATCATCTACAACGTTATCCAATAACTCTAAGGAGGAGAGAATGTGATACCCCATAGTAGGGAAGGTTGGAAATAACATCATGAGAAGTCAGAAGGGGTTGGAGGCCAAGTAACAAGTCGTAGGACTCGAATTACCTACATAAGCTACTAACTTGAAAGTCTTGCATACTTAAGCCACTTGAGTACATACCAAGCTTACGTAGCAAGGATTACATAGGTTCTTAAAATAAGACGAGATTACGAACCCACAAGAAAGAGGAGAGAATGACACGTGGCAGCAAGGAGGGAGTGACACATGGAAGCAACTGAAGAAAGCAGGTGAACCACATGCCTGCTTGGAGGGTGGACCCCACCTGCCATATGGCAGCCCTGGATTGGCTGCATAGATGTGTTGGCCCAATAAGGGCTGGACACGTGTCACCCTAAGGGGATGACATATGTCACCTCCCAAGTAAGCCTATATATAAATGTTTTATGACTCTTAAAGTCATTATTTATCCAAAAATTCAAAACAAAGGAGAAAAAGAAACCCTAAGCTAAGAGAGAGAGCGCTTCGGATTTGGGAGAGAGAAGGTAGGTTCTTTGATTTCTTTCCGTGAATTAATTATATAGGGTATAACACGATTATATGAAGGTGTTAATAATGTAAAGTTATTGTTTTGAGCAGCACCAAACGGATAGCAAACAGCCACGATGTTTCAGCCACTCTAGAAGAACTTCCGAGGCAAATTTTGGCAAGCTTTGGCCAATTTCGGGTAAGGTAAGGATTTTGCTTTCAATTTGAAGGTTATGGTGTGGTTATGGAGTGTATTATACGTTTTATATGTGGCTGTAAGTATAAAAATTGCACAAGGATGCTTGGCGTTAAAAATAAACTAAATTGGAGTCATTCTAGTTAAATCGGAATCGGGTAGTGTTGTTGCGAGTGTGGTGCTGCAGTTGGAAGTGGTTTTATTTTGTGTTTCAGGGCTTGAACACGTTCCAAAAGGTTTGTGGGAGATGATGGTTTCATCCACATAACCCTCCATTACGTATGGGGTAAAGGTTTTAAGGAATAGAGATTAAAAATCATATTTTGGAATCATAGTTTTGAGTGGGTTGTTTGGGATTTGTTTCAAATAATATCGAATTAGTTTTATTATATATGGTTGCTGCGTGTTGTTGTGAATATGGCTTCTAAGGTGAGGGATTAAAATTGGAAGTTTGAATAGGGAAAATTCTCACGACCCAACCCTGTACGCCGTGACTGGGGTCCGACCTGGACCCCCGTACACCTAACTATCAAATATAAGAACTATACACACAAGAACCCCAATAGGTAATAACATTTTCATGTACGTGTAGCCTCTTTCAATCGTATCATATAATAAAAGGGCAAGCAAGCCAACAAGGCTGCCATCACATAAAAACATTCATAATTGAACAAACTCACAAACAACCCACATACACATGTCTACAGACCTCTAGAGTAGTAACTATATCTTATGACGGGATAGTGCCCCCGTCGTACCACTGAATAAATGAATATATACATCGAATGACCAGCATCAAAAGTTAGGCTCCAGGATAGTGGAGCACTTCCAACATAGCTGAGCAGAAATCCTAAGCTGGCGGATCTCCAAAATGAACATCTGTACCTACGAGCATGAAACGCAGCCCCCCGAAGAATGCGGGGTCAGTACGATATATAAACTGAGTATATAAAGTATAACATAACATAACTGAGATAACAACTGAAATAGGGATGCAGGAAACCAGTATGATGGTTAACAATTCACTATACCTGCATCTTATAAAAAGAGGGCATGTATATCAACCTCACATATCACTCCCCGCCCGCTGCGGTACTCAGTGTTACCATATCATCATATACGGCATCATACCCTCGTATACGACATCATTTCATACATTACAAGTACATTACTATGTTTTCATATGTATGCCAACCTATCATATCCGGCCCTTTAGTGAGGGTCTCAGTGAAAGAGTGGTGCACATCTTGTACCGCATCCGACCCACTATGGGACTCAGTGCCATTATCACATAGTAAAATATACCAAGGAACGTTCGGCCTGGTCCATAATTTAGGATAATGCCGCAGAACGTACGGCCCGATCGATATTTTAAAACAATGTCGAGGAACATAAGGCCCGATCCATATTTTACATCATATCATCATATATATATCCGGCCTGAGACGCAGTGATGAGCATCATTACATAATGCATCATCATATGCTTCACTTCATCGTATACGGCATTTCATCCTTATATACTTCATACATATATATATATAGCCGGCCCGAGACTTGAATGAATGAATCGTAAAGGTAGGCACGACCGCATTCCTGACCCCCTTATGGGACTCAGAGGAAGATGGGTTATAGTGTACACAAGTAGATAGTGAGAAATCATATGCAACTAAGTCATCATTTGAGACTCAATGAAACAGTCAAGTGAACCGTCACTTGAATACTAGAGTAGTAACCGTCTTAAGTATCTTCTAAACATTGTTAAAGATCATATCAACTGGAGTTTCAGGAATCATAAACGTGTATCGCGACAAGGTTAAATAGCTTATGGAAGTAGAGGCGTTTGTCGTCGTAGATATCTTAGGAATAAGGAATTATGCATTTAATTATTATTCATTGGATAGGAGACTCGAGGGTAGTAGTTCAACTACTTTAAGAATTCTAACATCAAGTAGTGAATAAAAGTCACGAGTTATACATGGAGCTTATACCTGGACCTACTTAAACCTCATATCATATACCATTTCATTTATACTTATGACATTCCAAAAAGAGGAAGAGACAAGCTTTACATATACTACTGTTCATGATCTAAGAGCCTTAAAAGGTGATAACTCAACTATTACAGGAGTCTTAACATCCCAAAGTGAATAAAGTCTATGAATTACACTTGGAGTTTTATGAGTGGAATTATCCCCGCATTTCAAATACAAACCATTCATAACTTATACCTAAGACATGCGAAAAGAAAAGAAGAATAGCTCTACATACCTGTTATAGGTTAATCGCATCCAGACTCGCCTCGTTACTCCTTTAACCTATTTAACATGATAGTAATACTAAGGTTAGTGACTTTCGACTTTCAAGCCCCTAAAATTACTGTTACGCCCCTCACTTTTAAACTTGGAATGTCTCCTAAGTTTCTTAGACATTATCATGAGAGCCGGATAAGCTATGACACTATCAAATAATTCTAAGGAAGGGAGGGATGTTATATCCCGCACTTTTGGGCATTCAGAAAGAAAGAAAAAAATTTGATTTGCAAGGAATGACGTTGTGATTTATTTTGTTTATTCTAGTTTGTACCGGTGTGATGTTCATGGAAAAACATTAATGTGGGAATACGGAGGAAGGCCGAGGGTAAAATTGGGAATTTTGGAGAGTAGTTTGTGAATTTAAAAAAGAGAGAAGACTTGTAGCTTTTGGGCTTAAATAATAATTGCAATAAAGTATTTGGGCTCTCATAATAACTATAGTAATAGAAGAATTGAGGCCCAACACAAAGAAGGGCCCAAGTCTTGAAAAGCTTGTTCATTAATTAAGTGGCCTACATATATATGTTTTATGACTTATTTCCCTTATCCTTATCCCATAAGTCCTTTTCTTCAAGAGAGTTCAAGAAGAGAGAAGAAGAAAAAGAAACCTTGAACTAGAGAGAGAGAGCTCGGATTTGGGAGGAAACAATAGGTACGTTTCGATTTCGCTCCGTAAATTAATTATTTAAGGTATCCTACGGTGGTATATAGGTGTTTGATAGCATAAAAATCCATTTTGGAGCAGCAAGAACACGCTGCAAACAGTCCGCAACTTTCAGCATGCTAAAGAGGTTTCCGAGGCACAATTTTGGCTAGTTTTGGCCAATTTCGGGTAAGGTAAGGTTCTTCTTTAAATTTGGAATTTATGGGGTTGTTGTGAAGTGTGCTATGTACCTAGTGTACAGCTGAAAGTATAAAAAAATCGTGGATATGCTCAGCGAAAGAAACAATCTAAATTGAAGTCGTCGTAGTTAAATTATAGTCGAAGTGAGGCGTTGTGTGTTTGGAGGCGGCTGCTGGTTGTGTGGTGTGTGTTTCAGGGACTAAATGGGTTCTAAAAGAGGTGGGTGAGATTCTGGTTTCATCCACACTATCCCCGCTTCGTACGGTTAAAGGTTTTGCAAAATGGAAGCTAGAAACGGATAGGGCACATTATAGGGGAGGTGCTGTCCGATTTCCATTAACTTCTTAACTAGTCAAAGAACTAGTCGAGAATGCAAGCGAGGGGATGAGTTCTATGAATAATCGTGTGTAACTTAAGGCACTGAAAAGTCTAAGTTTGTTAATACTCATATTTCTTTCGTGTTACCTAGGTTCAAAGGACGACGAGGCGAACGGGATAAAGAGTAACCCGTAAGAGGTATGTAAGGCCTATTCTTTCTCTTCTTTTGGCATGTCTTAGAGGCAGGTAAAAGGTGATATGATCTCTGAAATAATTTCATTTCTAAGTGCTCTTATTCACTTTTGGATGATGAATTACTTTCCTAGAACTTTCTATATGTTAAGGAAGTAATGAATGTACAGACTCCTAGTCTTAAAGACTATAGGATGATAAGTGCTTCCGATTTCATAAGTGGCTAGTATTACTTTAGCACATGTCTAGGATCCCTGAGATTCCAATTGATGCAGCCCCGAATGGCAACTAGAACACGCGTGAGGTGATCACATTACTACTTTGATCATTAGACGCTAGCTTATTCTTCTTATATGGTCGAGTCTCCAATAATGATTTAAACTGCATATAGTTGCTCACTACTCTACTCATGTATACAGTAACATATCTTTCTCCGAGTCCTGGGCCGGCTACAGATTCGTGCTTAATCTCACTGTATTGTTCACCGAGTCCCTCACTAGAGGGCTAGGTACGTACGTATATATATGATGATGTGATGTAATAAGGTGGTGATGGCGCCAGACCTATGATGGTCCTACAGGTATGCTTCCCCAGTTCCCTGAAAGGGCCGGCTATATTGTATAATTTCAGCATGCATGTTTATGATTCCCAAGATTCAGGTACAGGTTCCTTATATGACATTTTATTCTATGTTTCTTTGTGTCGGATATGTTTCCAGCTATGTTATGCTATATTATGTTTTACATACTCAGTACATATATCGTACTGACCCCCTTTCTTTGGGGGGCTGTGTTCATGCCCGCAGGTACAGATACACCGTTTGGGGATCCAACAGCATAGGAGTCCCACTCAGCAGTCCGAAAGTGCTCCATTCTGCTGGAGCCTGATTTTGGGTACTAAACCTTATTGTATATATTTGTTTTGCTTATGGGTACGGCGGGGGCCCTGTACCGCCTTATGTTACTGTTTTCTTACTCTTAGAGGTTTGTGGATACGGATGTGGGTTGTACGTATATGGGTTTTATGTGTACGTGGGTTGTATATGAGTTGTTTATGAGTTGTATATGAGCTGCATATGAGTTGTATACGAGTGGTAGATGAGTTGCATATGTATGTATGTATAGCAGTACTGATATAACTTATGATTTGGGGGCGTTCCCTGTGTCGTGGCGGCCTTATCGGCTCGTGTATATGCGTGTTATGGAACAACCCTATACATTACTACAGCCTCGTCGGCTTGTATGTTTTCTTACCTGTTGGTGCATTTTGAGTACAAACAGGAGGTGGGTTATGTATAGTTGGTAGGGGTACACGTATGTGTACAGTTCAAGCACTCATCATGGCCTATGGGGTTGGGTCATGACAGAAGTGGTATCAGAGCAGTCCTTCCTTGGAGTGTCTACAGACCGTGTCTAGTAGAGGCTCGTTTATCGGTGTGTCGTGCACCACATCTATAAACAAGAGGCTACAGGGCATTTAGGATGTTACTTTCTTTCTTGTCTTAAATCGTGCAATAGAGCTATGTTTAGGATGACTTTTCACTAACCGACCTATATGTTTACACTGATACCTCCAAGGAAAGCAACCAATACCCAGAAGGGCAAGTCAGCAGCGGAGGAAACCAGTCGGACCTCGAGAGCTACCAGGGCCCGTGCCTAGTCTATGTCAAGGATTGTACTTCAGTCGGTGAGCTCTACTACGCCGCCACCCCAGAAGAGTTTAGGGCACCAACAGCTGCAGGTCCTGATCTCCAGTACAGGAGCCTCTAGCCCAACAACATGGGGCAGAAGACAGAGCTATAAGAGATTTAGTGCAGTTACTGACTGGACTGATGGCAGGACAGGCTTGGAGGCATGGCCCAGAGGATGCAAATAGATAAGATAGCTTGAGGGTTCGTGACTTCTTAGCCTGTAATCCCCCAGAATTTCATGGGTCGAGACCTGCAAAGGACCCACAGGAGTTCACTTAACAGATGCAGCGTACATTGCGAATCATTAGGGCCTCAAAGACTAAGTCGGTGTAATTAGCCTCCTACCAGCTGCGGGATGTGGCCTCTAACTAGCATGAGTCTTGGGAATTGTCGAGGGGCGAGGGCACTCCTCCAGCTGAATGGGATGAATTTACAGAAGCCTTTCTTAGTCACTTTCTGCCTCTAGAAATGAAATGAGCCAGGGTTGATAAATTTTTACAGTTAAAGCAAAACGACAAGAGTATTCGGGACTATAGCCTCGAGTTTGACTCATTGGCGAGATATGCCCCCACAGTTGTAGTTGATATGGCGGATAGAGTGCATCGGTATGTCATGGGCTTGGACCTTTATTTGGTTGATATTTGTATGGCCATGGCTTCTCAGCCAGGCATGTATATTGCTCAGGTACAGGCATACGCCCAAGGTGTAGAAGAGAGACATAGAAGGCATCAGCCTGACAGAGGGTTTGATAGAAGTCAGCTTAAGAGGTCTAGGTCAGTTGGTTATCTGTGGGAATTTTGCAGCGGGCGGTTCCAGCAGTTTGGTAGATATCCCTCCCAGCCAGTTTGGAGTGTACCTCCACAACTTCTAGGTAGAAGAGTTGAGAGCACCAGATATTCGAGGGCCGGTCAGAGCTCCAGAGTTTCAGGTACACAGGTGAACCATAGTTCTCGACAGTCAAAACCACCGATACCCCAGTATCCCCGTTGTAATAGGCCTCATTTTGGGGAATGTCGTTGGACTACAGGTGCTTGTTTTTCTTGTGGACTCCAAGGCCATATCGCAAGGAAATGTCCACTTAAAAGTACTCTAGGTGGTATGGCTCAGCCAACTGGGTTAGTTGTAGGTTCTTCTTCTTCTTCTGTGGCTATGCGCCCGATGGGGCGGGGTATGCAGATACTGGCAGGCCGTGGTGGAGCTTCTAGTTCTGGCGGCCCTTCTAACCGTATATATGCATTGGCCAGTAGAAATGATCAAGAAGCGTCGCCAAATGTGGTCACAGGTACATTATCAATCTTCTCTCAGGAAGTATATGCGTTGATGGATCCCGGCTCTACTTTATGACATATATCTCCTTTTGTTGCTAATAAAATTGGAATTAAGCCTGAGTTAATAGAATCATTTGAGGTGGCTACACCAGTAGAAGACGCTATTGTGGTGAAGCAGGTATATAGAAATTGCCCGGTGAATGTATATAGTCATCATACCTTGGCTGATTTGATAGAATTAGATATGGTAGAGTTTGATGTTATTATGGGTATGGACTGGTTGCCTTCATGTCATGCCAATGTAGACTGTAGGAACAAAGTGGTTCGGTTCCAGTTCTCAGGTGGACCAATTGTTGAGTGGTTAGGGAAGACAGCATCGCCGAAGGGTAAGTTTATTTCATACCTTAAGGCAAAGAAAATGATCAAAAAGGGGTGTATTTATCATTTAGTCCGTGTGCACGATCTGGAAGCAGAGGTGCCAACTCTTCAGTCGGTGCCCGTGGTTAATGAATATCTAGATGTGTTTACAGATGAACTTCCAGGTGTTCCTCCCAAACGGGAGATAGAGTTCACTATAGACGTACCACAAGATACTCAGCCTATCTCTATTCCCCCATATAGAATGGCACCCGCGGAGTTAAAGAAGATAAAGGAGCAGCTGAAGGACTTGTTGGAGAAGGGTTTCATTAGTCCCAGTACATCACCATGGGGAGCCCCGGTATTATTTGTGAAAAAGAAAGATGGGTTGCTACGAATGTGCATAGACTACAGGCAGTTGAACAAGGTTACAATTAAGAATAGATATCCCCTTCCTAGGATTGATGATTTGTTTGACCAGTTGCAGGGTTCTAAATGCTTTTCGAAGATAGACCTGCGGTCAGGCTACCATCAGGTACGGGTAAGAGAAGCAGATATCCCAAAGACCGCATTCAGAACTCGATACGGGCATTATGAGTTCAAAGTGATGTCTTTTGGGTTGACAAATGCTCCAGCGGTGTTTATGGACTTGATGAACCGAGTGTTCAAGCCATTTCTAGATTTGTTCATGATCGTATTTATTGATGATATGTTGGTCTATTCACGATCAGAAAAGGAACACGCGGATCATTTGCGGGTGGTACTAGGAATACTCCGACACCAAAAATTATATGCTAAGTTTTCTAAATGTGAATTTTGGTTAACTTCGGTGGCTTTTCTGGGGCATATTGTTGGGACTGATGGTATCCGCATAGATACGCAAAAGATCGAGGACGTGAAGGCCTGGCCAAGACCTACAACCCCTACGGAGGTACGCAGCTTTTTAGGGTTAGCAGGATACTATCGGAGGTTCATGGAAAAGTTTGCATCCATTTCGACGCCTTTGACAAGGCTGACTCAAAAAGCAGCTAAGTTCCAGTGGACTGATGCTTGTGAACGGAGTTTCCAGTTATTGAAAGAAAAATTGACTACAGTTCCTGTTGTAACTCTTCCAGAAGGACCAAATGGCCTTGTTATTTATTGTGATGCTTCCGGTATTGGTTTTGGATGTGTATTGATGCAACATGGTAAAGTTATAGCTTATGCCTCCCGACAGCTCAGAGAACATGAAAAGAATTATCCAGCGGTGATTCATGCCTTGAAAATATGGAGGCACTATTTATATGGTGTACATGTTGATATCTATACAGACCACAAAAGCCTCCAGTATATCTTCAAACAGAAAGAATTGAACTTACGGCAGAGAAGGTGGCTAGAATTGCTAAAGGACTATGACGTCGACATATTATACCACCCAGGGAAGGCAAATGTGGAAGCGGACACACTCAGCCGTAAATCAATGGGTAGCTTGGCAGATGTACAACTAGAATGGAAAGAGATAACCCGTGACATTTTCCTGCTCGCTAGTCTGGGAGCCCGCTTAGCTAATTCGGGTGATGATGGGGTTTCCGTTTGAGGTGTTATTGAATCCTCGATCATGGAAGAAGTAAAACAATGTCAGTACCATGACCCTTTTCTAACACAGTATAAGGATAAAACTCTCCAAAAGGGAAAGACTCCATTTGAAATCACGGATGGTGGGGTACTATGATATCAAGGTAGAGTCTGTGTATCGAAAGTTGTAGGGCTACGACAACAAGTACTGGGAGAGGCACATTATGCCCGCTATTCTATTCATCCGAGGTCAACCAAGATATATCACGACCTCAGATGTCTGTATTGGTGGGATGGTATGAAAAGGGATATTGCAGAGTTCATAGCCTAATTCCCAAACTGCCAACAAGTTAAAGTGGAACATCAGAAACCGGGTGGGCTACTACAGGAGATGGAGATTCCAACTTGGAAATGGGAAGCGATTAACATGGATTTCATTACAGGTTTGCCTCATACTCTTCGAAAGTAGGATTCCATATAGGTTATCGTGGATAGGCTAACAAAATCAGCCCACTCCCTTCCAGTCAGGACCACTTACTCAGTTGAGGACTATGTGAAATTGTACATCAAAGAAATAGTATGACTTCACAGAGTTCCTATATCTATTATTTCGGACAGAGGAGCTCAGTTTACAGCCCACTTTTGGAAGTCATTCCAAGAAGGCTTGGGAACACAAGTAAGACTTAGTACAACATTTCATCCTCAAACTAATGGGCAAGCTGAGCGTACTATTCAAACACTAGAGAATATGTTGCAGGCCTGTGTAATTGACTTCAAAGGTAGCTGGGATAATCATATACCACTTATTGAATTTGCCTACAATAATAGCTATTACTCCAGCATCCAGATGGCGCCGTATGAGGCTTTATATGGCAGGAAGTGCAGGTCACCTATTGGTTGGTTTGAGGTTGGCGAAACACAACTAATAGGACCAGACATGGCCCAACAGGCGGTAGATAAGGTGAAGCTTATTCGGGAAAGATTATTAGCTGCCCAGAGTCAACAAAAATCATATGCAGATAATTGACGTCGACCTTTGGAATTTTAAGTAGGTGATTGGGTGTTCTTAAAAGTATCGCCCATGAAAGAGGTAATGAGGTTCGGCAAGAAAGGGAAGCTGAGTCTGATATACATTGGCCCTTACCTGATTCTTCGCCGAATAGGCAAAGTGGCTTACGAACTGAACTTACCAGCGGATCTAGAAGCCGTACATCCAGTCTTCCACGTATCAATGCTTCATAAGTGTGTGGGTGATCCATCCCGGGTGCATCCCGTAGATGATATCCAAGTCACAGAGGAATTATCCTATGAAGAGCAACCTATCGCCATCCTGGATCGGCAGATTAGAAGACTGCGGACTAAGGACGTAGCCTCGGTGAAGGTGTTATGGCGAAATAGGAGCCATGAAGAAATGACCTGGAAAGCTGAAGAGGACATGAAACACAAATATCCGTACCTATTCTCAACTTCTACAGGTAATGCCAACTCTTGGAACTTGCATATTAACTATTTGGATGAAAATATGTGTTATCGCAATAAAAAGAAACCTCCTTACAGTCTGTACGAACTCTTAAGGGAAGTTTTATGTAACATTCAGGGACGAATGTTCTAAAGGGGGGAAGGATGTTACGCCCCTCACTTTTAAACTTGGAATGTCTCCTAAGTTCCTTAGACATTATCATAAGAGCCGGATAAGCTATGACACTATCAAATAATTCTAAGGAAGGGAGGGATGTTATATCCCGCACTTTTGGGCATTTGGAAAGAAAGAAAAAAATTTGATTTGCAAGGAATGATGTTGCGATTTATTTTGTTTATTCTAGTTTGTACCGGTGTGATGTTCATGGAAAAGAATTGATGTGGAAATATGGAGGAAGGCCGAGGGTAAAATTGGGAATTTTGGAAAGTAGTTTGTGAATTTCAAAAAAAGAGAAGACTTGTAGCTTTTGGTCTTAAATAATAATTGCAATAAAGTATTTGGGCTCTCATAATAACTATAGTAATAGAAGCATTGAGGCCCAACACAAGGAAGGGCCCAAGTCTTGAAAAGCTTGTTCATTAATTAAGTGGCCTACATATATATGTTTTATGACTTATTTCCCTCATCCTTATCCCATAAGTCCTTTTCTTCAGGAGAGTTCAAGAAGAGAGAAGAAGAAAAAGAAACCTTGAGCTAGAGAGAGAGAGCTCGGATTTGGGAGGAAAAAATAGGTACGTTCCAATTTCACTCCGTAAATTAATTATTTAAGGTATCCTATGGTGGTATAGAGGTGTTTGATAGCATAAAAATCCATTTTGGATCAGCAAGAACGAGCTGCAAACAGTCCGCAACTTTCGGCACGCTAAAGAGGTTTCTGAGGCACAATTTTTGCTAGTTTTGGTCAATTTCGGGTAAGGTAAGGTTCTTCTTTAAATTCTGACTTTATGGGGTTGTTGTGAAGTGTTTTATGTACCTAGTTTACTTCTGAAAGTATAAAAAAATCGTGGATATGCTCAACGAAACAAACAATCTAAATTGAAGTCGTCGTAGTTAAGTTGTAGTCAAAGTGAGGTGTTGTGTGTTTGGAGGCAGATGATGGTTGTATGGTTTGTGTTGCAGGGACTAAATGGGTTATAAAGGACGTGGGGTAGATGCTTATTGCAGCCACATGATCCCCTCTTCTTACGGTTAAAGGTTTTGCAAAATGGAAGCTAGAAACCTTATTTTGGTATCGTAGTTTCGAGCGAGTCATTTGTAGTTTATATTGTGTAATGTTGCCATGTTATATATATATATATATATATATATATATATGAGCTTCTGGTTATGTTGTTGGTTGGATGTAGGTATTAAGGATGTAACTGGGGATTCGGATAGGGCACATTATAGGGGAGGTGCTATCCGATTTCCATTAACTTCTTAACTAGTCAAAGAATTAGTCGAGAATGCGAGCGAGGGGGTGAGTTCTATGAATAATCGTGTGTAACCTAAGGCACTGAAAAGTCTAAGGTTGTTAATACTCATATTGCTTTCATGTTACCTAGGTTCAAAGGACGACGAGGTGAACGGGATAAAGAGTAACCCGTAAGAGGTATGTAAGGCCTATTCTTTCTCTTCTTTTGGCATGTCTTAGAGGCAGGTAAAAGGTGATATGATCTCTGAAATAATTTCATTTCTAAGTGTCTCTTATTCACTTTTGGATGATGAATTACTTTCCTAGAACTTTCTATATGTTAAGGAAGTAATGAATGTACAGACTCCTAGTCTTAAAGACTATAGGATGATAAGTGCTTCCGATTTCATAAGTGGCTAGTATTACTTTAGCACATGTCTAGGATCCCTCAGATTCCAATTGATGCAGCCCCGAATGGCAACTAGAACACGCGTGAGGTGATCACATTACTACTCTGATCCTCAGACGCTAGCTTATTCTTCTTATACGGTCGAGTCTCCAATAATGATTTAAACTGCATATAGTTGCTCACTACTCTACTCGTGTATACGGTAACATATCTTTCTTCGAGTCCCGGGCCGGCTACAGATTCGTGCTTAATCTCACTGTATTTTTCACCGAGTCCCTCACTAGAGGGCTAGGTATGTATGTATATATATGATGATGTGATGTAATAAGGTGGTGATGGCACCGGACCTATGATGGTCCTACAGGTATGCTTCCCCGGTTCCCTGAAAGGGCCGGCTATATTGTATAATTTCAGCATGCATGTTTATGATTCCCAAGATTCAGGTACAGGTTCCTTATATGACATTTTATTCCATGCTTCTTTGTGTCAGATATGTTTCCAGCTATGTTATGCTATATTATGTTTCACATACTCAGTACATATATCGTACTGACCCCTTTTCTTCGGGGGGCTGCGTTCATGCCCGCAGGTACAGATACACCGTTTGGGGATCTGCCAGCATAGGAGTCCCACTCAGCAATCCGAAAGTACTCCATTATGCTGGAGCCTGATTTTGGGTACTAAACCTTATTGTATATATTTGTTTTGCTCACGGGTACAGCGTGTCACGACCCGACCCCGTGGGCCGCAACTGGGGTCCGACCTAGACCCCCATTTACATAACTGTCGACTACAATCAAATTGGACTATGTATAACGTGATACTGCTTACAAAAATCTCAGTGGGTTAAAACTTTTTCATGTTCGTATAGCCTCCTATATATAGGAACCAAACACATGAACCTAGTGGGTGATAAAATATTCATACACGTATGGCCTCTTTCATTTGCATCATGTCATGAAAGGGAAAGCTAGCCGAGAAGGCTGCTACAACATAATAGCTTTTACAGTATATCACATAGGCATAACCGAAACAAACTCCTAAACAACCCATACACATATATCTACAGACCTCTAAGAATAGGAATGACAACATATGGCGGGACAGGGCCCCCGTCTTACCTCTGCATAAACAAATATATACATCATAGGACCTGTACCCAAAAGCTAGGCTCCGAAACAGTGGAGCACTTCCAACATAGCTAAGCAGAAATCCTATACTGGCGGATCTCCGAAATGAATATCTGTACCTGCAGGCATAAAACGTAGCCCCCCGAAGAAAGGGGGGTCAGTACGATATATGTACTGAGTATATAAGTACAACTAACTGAGATAACAACTGAATAAGGGGTGCAGGGAACCAAGTATAACATTTAATAGGGTACTGTACCTGCACCTCACAAAATAAAGTCATGTATACCACTATCACATACTGTATCCGGCCCGCTCGGGGACTCGGTGTTACAAATTTATCTGTATGTCATCATAAGCATAAATATACCATAATTGGCCCTTTAATGAGATTCGGTCTGCAATCATGTCGTCTTATCATTGCTTTCACATAGAATACCCAGTCTTTGGTAGGGCTCGGTCATACCCGGCCCTTTTGGGACTCGGTGAATATTTATATCATCTTATATCATACCCGGCCCCTTTTTGGGACTTCGGTCGTACCCGGACCTCCATGGGACTCGGTAAAGATATGTAAACCATATGCACAAATAGAGTAGTAAGTAACCATATGCAAGCTAGATCATTATCTCAGAGATCGTATTATGTTTAACTTATAGCTAAGATGTGCTAAAAGAAGAAAGATAATAAGCTCTATATGGTTTGTACTTTTCTTCAGGTGATCTTCATATACATATTTCGTACTCGGCCCTTCATGGGACTCGGTGAACCACTATGGCATCGTAATCTCATTTTCGTATCAAATGCATCTCAATGAAAATAAGAGATAGATTCCCATACATTACATTCTGACACATAGAAGCCCTACTAGGCAATACTTAATCTTCACAGAAACTCTAATACTGAACAGTGGATAGGGGTTATGAGGCATACTCGGAATTTTGGGAATGGAATTATCCCTGCACTTCATACACAATTCACTTAAGGCTAAACATTGCCAAAAGGAAAGAAAGATAGCTGTACGAACTTATATCAAAACATGCCAAGAGAAAGATTTACATACCTTGTCTGAATTATTCCTTATCCTTCTTGCCTCGCCGTCCTTTGAACCTATTCAACATGAAAGTAGTATAAATATCAACCCCTTTTACTTTCCATCACCCTCGGTTACATCTTAGTATTAATGGAATCTATTTTCTTAGTCGTTTCCCCAACTAGTTCTGTTATTCGCTAAGGCATCGATGAAAATTGGGCAGCACCTCCCCTATAATGTGCCCTATACAAATTTCCAATTAGGTCCCTAAGACCTACATCCAACCAACCACAACAACCTGTAGCAATTCACACCAACAATATACAACATAAACTCCAAACGACTTATTCAAAAATACGGTAGGACAATAGGGCATCTAGGCTTTATTTTGTAACGCCTTTCATTATACGCAACAAGGGGTCGTATGGATTCAAAAAGAAGCACCCTAACCCAAATTAGAACATATTTAGGCCCTGCAACAACACATTACACCCCGGTAGCATCTACTCACAAGAACGATACTTTATTTCGACGACAATTCACTTGTAGCGACTCCAATTTAGTTTATTTCGGACGTCAACCATATTTATCATATTTTAACATTTACATACTCTTAAACAACGTACAATACACTATATAGAAACACCATAAACTCCAATTTAAAAGGAAAGGCCTTACCTTACGTTAAACTTATCACACTCGCCAAAACTATCTAAAACGTGAAATCTGGACAGCCCACTGTCTTATATTGTCACTTAGTTTCGGTGGGGTAATTGAGGGAAACAGGATTTGTGGCCTCAATGAAAGTTATAGACATGTGTATCAAGGTCGCAAAAAAATTTGAATTACCCCTACAGAAATTTTGTACGAAAATATATGACCAAAATACTCACAGCTGTCCGTGTAGGATTTCCAAAGCAAAGTCTGGGCAGCAGCTCCCCCATGCTTCACCACCATATTTAGAGCAGAGAAAAGCAAATATGGGTTGTAGAGTCTAAATGAAAGTTGTATCCCCATGAAATATCTTCCCAAAACATCTTGAATCACTTAAAAATAAGCCTTACACAAGGAGTTATACTCGTATTACTAACTTGGCGTTTCTCCAAACCAGGGCTGCCTTTGCTTTCTTCTCCACGTTTTTCTCTCTATTTTTGTTCAAGTTTTTGGCTAAAAATGACTTAATAGTCATACATACATATATATATCTCTTTTTGGATAGTGACACATGTCATCCCCTAAGGGTGACATGTGTCACACCCTTAGGCAGCCACCTCAATTATGCAACCAATCCATGGTTCCCACGTGGCAGGTGGGGGGGGGTGGTCCACCCCATGGTGTGTCACCTGGTGCCACGTATCACTTTCATGTGATGACATGTGTACCTATCACGTGCTGCCATGTGTCAAGTAGGTGAGTCACCTACTTGCTTTAAGTAGGTGCATCGTTTCCTTATTTCTCTTCCGTGGGTTCGTAATTTCGTCGCACTTTAAGAGCCTATGTATTCCTTGCTACTTAGTCTCAACACGCACTCGAGTAGCTTAAGTACGTAAGACCTCCAAGTTGGTAGTTTACGCGAGTCAATCGAGTGCTACGACTCATTTTTCGGCCTCCAACTCCTTTCGAATTTTTATAACCTTATTTCCAATCTTCCTTATTATGAAGCATTTCGTTCTCCTTTCCTTGGAGTTATTTGATAGTATTATAAACTATCCAACTCACATAACGACTTTTGAGAAACTTAAGAGCCTTCCCAGAAACTTGAGAAGCTTATGAAGCATTCTAAGGTACCAAAGTACGGGGTGTAACACGGCGGGGGCCCTGTCCCGCCTTATGTTACTATTTTCTTACTCTTAGAGGTCTGTGGATACGGATGTGGGTTGTACGTATGTGGGTTTTATGTGTACGTGGGTTGTATATGAGTTGTTTATGAGTTGTGTATCAGCTGCATACGAGTTGTATACGAGTGGTTGATGAGTTGTATATGTATGTATGTATAGCTGTACTGATATGACTTATGATTTGGGGGCGTTCCCTGTGTCGTGGTGGACTTGTCGGCTCGTGTATATGCGTGTTATAGAACAACCCTATACATTACTACAGCCTCGTCGGCTTGTATGTTTTCTTACTTGTTGGTGCATTTTGAGTACAAATAGGAGGTGGGTTATGTATAGTTGGCAGGGGTACACGTGTGTGTACAGTTCAGGCACTCGTCATGGCCTATGGAGTTGGTTTGTGACAATTACCACCCATTATCCATAGGAATTACTTCCTTGTTCACACTTCTTGACTAGTCTCGACTAGTCTATTAGTTAGTTAAAGAGTTAACGGAAATCGGGTAGCATCTCCTCTATAACTTTCCCTATCCGAACTTCCAATTTAATCCCCAAACCTCAGAAGACAACCAGGAACAACAATCATCAGCATATATACAAGTAAACCACTTCCATATTACACAACATAAACTCCAAATAATTCGTTCAAAACTACGATACCAAAATAGGGTTTTTAGTCGCTATTTCGTAAAACCTTTAACTGTATGGAACGGAGGGTCATGTGTTTTCAAATAGAAAACCCACACCTTATTTAGACCATGTTACATCCCTGAAACACACAATAAAAGCACCTGCAAGCGCAGCACAACAACCATAATACCCTACTCGACTTCGATTTAACTATGACAACCTTAGTTTAGTTTGTTTCTAACTTCAAGCATCCTTATGCAATTTTTATACTTCTTGCCGCATATGAGACGTTTAATAAACTCCATAAACACACCATAAACTCCAAATTGAAACGAAAACCCTTACCTTACCCAGAATTGGCCAAAGCTTGCAAAATTCACCTCGTAAGTACTTCTAGCGCGGCTGAAACATTGTGGTTGTTTGTTGTCCGCTTGGTGATGCTCCAAACCTTACATTTATATTATTAACACCCTCATAACATATACAAATCCTTACCAAAACGTGGGAGAAGATAACCAAGCCATACCTTTCTAAAACTTACTAAAACTTATCACAGAGTTTCTCTTAGCATGCTAAAAATTAGAGGAATGTTTTGTATCTCTTCCTTGCTTCCCCAAAATGAAATTTTATGTTATTAAAAACCTATATATCACCGTAGGATACCTTAAATATTTAATTCATGGAACAAAATTCGGGACTTACCTTTTTTCTAGCAAAACCCGTAGCTGCTCTCTTTTGCTCCTTACATTTTCTCTCTTTCTTTCTCACTTTCTAAGTTGCAAAAAGATCAATATGATTACTTATTCATCAAATGGAATACATATAATTTCCCTTAGGAGGTGACACGTGTCAAGCCCTCATTGTTCTACCTCAATTATGAAATCACCCTAGGCTACCACGTGGTAGTGGGGTCCCCCCAAGCAGGCAGGTGGGTCACCTCCTTACTTTAGCTGCTACCACGTGGAACTTCCTCCTTCTTCCATGTGGCACCCTCTTCTTGCTTCCACGTGTCATCCTCTTTTCTTCCTTGTGGGTTTGTAATCTCATCTTACTTTAAGAACCCATGTAATCCTTGCTACGCAATCTTGGTATATATTCAAGTAGCTCAAGTGTGTAAAACTTCTAAGTTGGTAGATTACAAAGGTAAGACGAGTACTATGACTCATTACTTGGCCTCCAACTCCTTCTGACTTCTCATGACCTTATTTCCGACCTTCCCTACTATGTGGTATCCCATTCTCCCTTTCTTAGAGTTGTTTGATAGTATCGTAGATTATCCGGCTCACATGATAATTTCTAAGAAGCTTAAGAGACATTCCGAGCTCAAGAGTGTGGGGTGTAACATCCTTCCTTCCTTTAGAACATTCGTCCCCGAATGTTAATTACTTTTATGAGGTCTTACCAGGACTTTTGGAATTCTCTCTACCAGTTGTCATCCATAGGCCTCCTACTCGTCAACACCATTGATTTAGGAGTTTAGATTACCTATAGACGTGGGGAACCCATACGAATATTTCTTCTCTATCTTTGTCTCGTTGCATGCTTTGATGGGAGCCACGTCCTTAGTTTGCAACCTTCTAATTTGCCGACCCAAGATGGCGACAGGTTGCTCCTCGTAGGGTAACTTCTCTGTTATGTGGACCTTATCCACAAAGACTATTCTGGGAGGGTCTCTTATATATTTATGGAGCATTGATCCGTGAAAACTTAATGTATTGCTTCAAATCAGATGGTAGGTCCAACTCATAGGTATCTTTTCCTATTCTACGAATAATCTGATAAGGACCAATGTATCCCCTTACCAAATTTTATTAAACCTTTCCTTAGTGATGCTTTCACAAATACTCATTTATCCACTTCAACTCGAAAGGTCGATGTCGACTATCTGTGTATGACTTGTGTTAACTCTAGACTTTTAATAGTTTTTCCTGAATAAGCTTTACTTCATCAATAACTTGCTGGATCCCCTCTAGGCCTATCCATTAGTCGAAGGGAGAAATATTGTACTAAGATTCACCTGTGTTCCCAATCCATTCCGGAATAATCTCCAGCGGTTAGCTATAATTTGAACTTTCCTGTCTGAGATAATAGGTAAGGGAACTCCATAAAGTCTTACTGTTTCCTCGCTATATCATGTCGCATAATCCTCAACTGAATATGTCTTCCTAACTGGAAGAAAATGGGTTGATTCTGTCAGCCTATCTACCATAACCCATATAAACTCATATTTCCGTAGAATGCGAGGTCAGTCTTTATTATAACCCACATTAACTGCTTTCCATTTCCGAGTCGGGATTTCCATCTCCTGTAATAGGCTATCAAGCTTCTAATGCTCAATTTTTGTTTAAGATATTATACAATTCCTCTTAATCCAACTTGTAACTCTTTAGGCATGATATCCTATGCTTTTACTCAGATCTTCTCTCCATTTCTCTTACCACACATCATATTGTAATTCTTACACAACCGTGTGTAGGTACTTAGAGTAGTACAGAAAATGCCTTAGCATCGCTATACTAGTGTCTTACCTCCTTCAGTCGAGGTCAGGGCTCTACTATGGCTTTTGTCCCTAATACTGATTATATCTTAATAGTTCTGCCTCGAACCATCTTACACTTTTCTTTAATAGATTCTAAATATGGCAATCACATTGTTATTACCAACTTTTTTTTATCGAGTAATCACTTGATCTTACTCTTAGTATACCAATGTTCGTAGGCTGCACAACATTCTTGTGCAATTTGCATGAAGTGCATTCCATTTTAGTCATAGTCTTTCCTGCTCTTGGCTTACTATACTCTATATGTGTCATTGTACTAACATGCACTCATAGTCTCTTTTATCATACTTGTTTCGCTCCTTTCACTTACTCGTAAGTTTTCTGATATTCCAATATAGGAGAGATTTTTTATCCTTTCTCTTTTACCACTTGTATATCACAATGCCAGTAGCCAGTAACTCTGTTACCAACATCCTAGTCTTTAGTCAAGTGTAGCCTGGTTATCCCTTATAATATCTTTAAATTCTCATTGTGATTCTCTTATTGTATTCATCCCATTTGCATGCACCCATCCTTTGGTGTCAAACTATTCAAGGTCCTTACTAATAATTCTCAACACTGTCTCCTGTATTATGGATTATATACATTCATTGGTGGCTTTTAGATCTTGTTAACTCATGCCAGTATGGGATCTTACTTGAATCCACTTCCCCCCTTTGGGGTATACCCATGTCACTATCTGTTTGTGTTCTACCCTATGCCCTTATTTCAAATGCGTATGATTCTTTTCCAACACATTTGGTATACTGCACCATATCTATGCCTTTCTTTATATCATCCATACCTGTGGTTTCCCATGTACGACATCTTAACATAATCGTGAGGTGCTGATCTAGACTGATTATTGGTACTCGAGTTGCTTATACACAATACTTCTTTATGCCTCATGAGCTTTCATCCTTGTCATGCGTCCGATTCTCACTTTCTTAACAACATATCGAGCTTGCCTCAATAATAGGTCTACCTTAACACCATGTTATTGTATTACCCCTTTAAATTTATAACTATATATTCTCCTTTCGTTTTGTCCTCGTATTCAGTTAGTTATATCTATCTTAGGTGCCTCTAATAGAACTTCCTTATTATTCCTCCAGCTCATGTCCATTTTTTTTGGTTGTGCACAAGGAATTCCATATTACTCTTTATTTCCTTGCACTAGCTATCCTTCTCGTCGTTATATAACCTTTATTCGGAATTTTCCTTACAGAACTTGACAAGTCTTCCTTATTTGTTCCATAGCTCACTTTTCCATTTCACACCTATCTTTATATTCCCATCACATGGACCACGACATACCTTTTAGTTACTCCCTTACCAAGCTTTACTTATTCTTACAATGATCTTCATTACATTCACATGGTATCCTGTTCTCATTCAGTCCCATAGTATAACACTGCTTGTCCTTCTTCACAATCCTTACTATGGGTTACTTACCCTTCTTAGTTAGTCTTATCCTTAATGTCTCACAAGTTGTCTTATTAACACTTCATATCCATCACAATTCTTTTTTCCTTGTACTCTTGTCTTAATCATACTATTACTTCTATTAACTATAACTCGTCATAGTTTATCACTGTGTATCAATTCAGTTGATGCCTTAATATATCATTTTATCTAGATCTATCAGTCTTCTCTAAATCATCTTCTTTGGATCACAAGTCTTTTCCAACTTCATTCTACCATACCAGTATCGACCTCCTAGTTTCTATTGCCATCAATTCAGCAATTAACTCATTTCTCGAGGTTAGCCACACTCGTAGTTTAGTCAAATCACATCCTTATTATGGGCAAGGCGTACTACAACCTTGTATCTCCTTCTCCTTTTATTTCTAGGAAAATTTGGCAGAGTTTCCTTTGTATTACTTACTATCTCGACCCATGCACGCAGAAAATACCAATAGTGCCTCACAGGGAACATATATATATATAGTCATATCATCTCATATCACAGCCACACAGGGCGCCCATAATTAACAGTATGAAAAAGAACTTACCTCAGATGTCCACTCGAACTGCACCTGTTGCACTTCCTTATTTACTTTTCACTTTTCAAATTTATATGTCAATCGTATTTCAACACCCTACCTAACATATCACCTTTGTGACTTTACTTACCTACGTGCTTTGCAACTTCCAATATCGTTAGTTACTTTCTTCCATCGAGGTTGTCCTCCTGCTAAAATCATAGGTTAGTATGAGGAGTGTCACTCCTTATGACTGGGCTCTATCGCACAATCTTAGATTTGAAAGAAAGTAACATCCTAAATGTCTTGTAGCCTCCTATCTGTAGATGTGGTGCATGACACACTAATAGACACGACTCTACTAGAAACGGTCTGTAGACATTCCAAGGACGAACTGCTCTGATACCATTTCTGTCACGACCCAACCCTCGTACACCTTACTGTCAAATATAAGAACTATACACATGAGAACCCCAATGGGTAATCACATTTTCATGTATGTGTAGCCTCTTTCATTCGTATCATATCATGAAAGGGCATGCAAGCTAACAAGGCTGCCATCACATAAAAACATTCATAATTGAACAAACTCACAAACAACCCACATACACATGTATACAGATGTCACGACCCAACCCTGTGGGCCGCGACTGGGGTCCGACCTGGATCCCTATTTACGTAACTATCGACTACAGTCAAATTGACTATGTATAACGTGATACTGCTCACAAAAACCTCAATGGGTTAAAACCTTTTCATGTTTATATAGCCTCCTAGATATAGGAATCAAACACATGAACCCAGTGGGTGATAAAATATTCATACACGTGTGGCCTCTTTCATTTGCATCATATCATAAAAGGGAAAGCCAGCCGATAAGGCTGCCACAACATAATCGCTTTTACAATATATTGCATAGGCATAACCAAAATAAACTAATTTTTTATTTCATCTCAATTAAATCAAATAAGAATTCCAATTTAGGACAGACGACTTCTCAAAATAGTTTTAAAAAAGAATAGTTTCCGAGACATTCATGTATTACGATAATTTATGCTTCATTCAAATATTCCAACTCCAAAGGGAAAATTTAGTGCTTCATAAAACTTAGAAATGTACATACCCCAAAATTTACAAAACAAACAACCATCCTTAAGTTACAACCCTTAGAAATACGTACATAAATACAAATATACAAGCAACCCATAAATCATATACACGTCCCAAAATACTGTAAAATATAGATGCCTATATGCAAATGTGATGTTCATTTAAGCTCCCAAAACTTCATCTCCAATGGCCAACCTCAAGCCTCTTCTCGGACATTTCTACGATAGAAACAACTATCGCTAAGCACAAAGCTTAGTGGTGCAAAACTAAGTGTTTAAAGACTTTGGGTTTCCACCATATTCTTTTCAAGTCATGAGCCGCACCAATGTACAATAATAATTAAAACAAGGCAACAACTATATCACGAGTATCAAGTTCTAAATGTAAAAGCTTAAGTGAAAATAATTCATAGAAGTATATTTACAAGACTTAGCACCAAGTTTCGCTCAATATGTACGTCATGCCATCATACCAACATGATCAAGTATCAAGAAGGACCGGAGCCCTGTATCAAGAAGGGTAAAAACCCAATAATCAAGAGAACCAAGAACCATATTAAAAATGGCTTCCTAATTCGTACTTAATATGGACAACTTCGATACTTAAGACGAACTAAAAATCCATAATCAAGATGGAAAAGGGTCCGAAACAAGAGGCATTCCAATAGTGACAAAGTCACAGCCACAAGAAGGGCAAGGTCCACAAGAATGTCAAGTGATCGAGCAATCCGTACAAGTGGGCGAGTTAAGCAAGTGTCTTGCAAATTTCCCAAGATACCAATATGACAAGACATATTTCAAGACATTAGCAACCATACCAAGATAGGCTTTTAATATATTAGTAGGTAACAAGAGTTTATACACAAACCTCAGCCTTTTAGCATACAACAATCCAACACGACTTCAAAAGTTCAAACCGTAGGCCATCAAATGTCTCAAGTTCCTCAACTTGCACACGATATAAAAAACCTTGAAAATACCATTAAATGACTTATTTAACTTTCCATAATATCCATAATATTGACATAAAATAAGATTTATTATTGAAAATAAGCCTAGAATGTTTCGACCCAAATTATGTTACTAAAACAGTAAATTCGGAAAGTCAAGTACCACAGCTTGAATCTAAATTTCGAAACTCAAAACAGCAACACTGGACTTTATCCCCTTCATGAAACTTTTAGATATACTTCTTAAGTTTGCAACCCAAAACAAATCAACTAAAAATTCAGTTTTTACAAAACGATATCATCCAAATACTAACAGCTACTTAAAAACGAGAATCTGGACAGCCACATTTATCCGATTGTATCTAAGTTTGCAACCTGAAAACGGCACAACTGAACTTTATTCCCTTTACAAAACATTTAGATATATGCCTTAAGTTTCCAATACAAAACAAATCAACACAAAAATCATTTTGTACAAAAAGATATCATCAACGCACTAACAGCAGTACAATCTCAAAAACGGGTTTGCAAACAATGTTTAGTCCCCCAATTTCGACAACAACAACTTATCAACAACATCAACAACATTATCAACAATCATTCTACATCATAACTTAACTAATTCCACCCATTTAATCCAACCAAAACAGCCCCACATCCATAAGTCTCAACAAAGCAAACAACAAGTTTACAACGCTTACTTCCTCCGTTTTAAACCGTTAAATCTCTAAACAAGCTTGTTAACAAGAAAAAGAAAATCAATCTTACCTTAGGTGTGCAGAAAATACGACAACACACTCCTTACTAGATGATTTTTAGCTCAAAGTGAAGACAACGTAACGTGCAACGCCTTTTTCTTCACGAGTTTCGGAATTTGGGACTCGGATTTGGGTCAAAAATGGCTTCTTAGCCTAGAAGATCTCTCTTTCTCTCTTTCTCTATGATGTTCTAGAAAATTATGGTCTAAAAATGGAATAGATAAGATGAACTTATCCTTTAAAAGTCAAAGAAAATGGGCCTGACCCGACTTGGATTCGGGTTGGGCCCAAAATCATCACCCTGCTTGACCCTTCTGCGTTAAAACGTTCATAACATTTTATCCCTATGTCTCCTATAAGACTACGACCTATGGTTGGGAAGATATTTCAATTATCTACAACTTTCATTTTATGCGTTTTCCCAAATTTCCAAATTCTATTGGGTTTATGGTCTCCCTAAGTCTGATCACCCGAAAATATAGCTAAACAAAAACATTTTTTTTTCCCGTAACAAAATTCGAGTCAGTAGTAGTTGATCATATTATCAAGAAATAACCACTTTAATGCAAAAATTAGCTTAAATAATTAGGGGCATTACAACTCTCTCCCCCTTAAGAAATTTCATCTCAAAATTTACCTTATGCTAGTCCCGAAACAAATGGGGATATTGAATACGCATGTCCTCCTCTTGCTCCCAAGTTGCTTCATTGCAAGAATGATTTCTCCAAAGGACTTTTACTAAAGGAACTTTCTTGTTTCTAAGCTCTTTATTCTCGTGGGCCAAGATTTGGATAGGTTCCTCATTATATGTCACCTCAGGGCTTATCTCAATCGATTCGACAGGAAGAATATGAGATGGATCTGAGCGATATCTTCTAAGCATAGAAACATGGAAGACATTATGGATTCTATCTAACTCCGGTGGAAGAGCTAGTTTATAAGCAACTGGACCAACTCTCTCAAGTACTTCATATGGTCCAATAAATCGAGGAATAAGTTTTTATTTTTTGCCAAATCTCATAATCTTCTTCCATGGAGAAACCTTTAAAAATACCTTATCTCCCACTTGGTACTCAATTTCACGCCTCTTAAGATCATCATAAGATTTTTGTCTATCTGAAGCAATTTTTAGACGGTCCTTGATGACGTTTACCTTATCTTCAGTTTGTTGCACAATATCAGGACCAAACAGTTTTCGTTCACCAATTTCACTCCAGAAAACAGGAGTTTTATACTTTCTCCCATATAAGGCTTCATAGGGTGGCATGCTAATACTTGATTGGTAGCTATTATTATAAGAAAATTCTACCAAGGCTAGGTATCTGTCCCAACTACATTCAAATTCCATAATGCAAGCTCGAAGTATATCTTCCAAGATTTGAATCACCCTCTCGGATTAGCCGTCTGTCTGAGGGTGGAAAGACGTACTAAAGTTCAACCTAGTGCCCAAAGCTTCTTGCAAGCTAGTCTAGAATCTAGATGTAAACCTTGGATCTCGATCAGATACAATAGAAATATGAACTCCATGTAGCCTCACAATCTCATTAACATACAATTCTGCTAAATGTTCAAGTGAGTAGTCCATTTTGATGGCCAAGAAATGAGCACTTTTGGTTAGCCTATCCACTATAACCCAAATTGCATCATGATTTCTTTGAGTGCGTGGAAGCCCAGAAACAAAGTCCATGGTTAACCTTTCCCATTTCCACTCAAGTATCGATAAGGGTTGTAGTAAGCCTATTGGGACTTGATGCTCGGCCTTTATCTGTTGACAAGCTAAGCATTTAGAAATATATTCTGCAATGTCCTTCTTCATACCATTCCACCAGTAATGTTCTTTAATGGTTTGATACATTTTGGTACCTCTAGGATTTATTGCATATGGTGAAGTATGTGCTTCATTCAAGATTTCTCTCCTCAATTTTCCATCATTAGGAATGCATAACCTATTTTGGTATAACAAGACACCATCCTCCTTTAATGTAAAATCTTTCTTTCCCCCCTTTTGAACTTCTTTCGTCAATTTTATGAGTTTCTCATCTAACTTTTGCGCTTCTTTCACCTGTTCACGCAATGTTGGCTTGACTTGCAAATTAGAAACCACTGAACCATACGAATCAAGTGTAAAATAGAAATTCATGGCTCTTAACTCTAGAAGCAAAGGCAAAGGATTCAGATGCAAGCTTGCAAATGATTTGTGACTCAAGGCGTCTGCAACCACATTATCTTTACCTGGGTGATAGTCAATCGTGCAGTCATAATCTTTGATGAGTTCAAGCCATCTGCGTACCCAAGTATGAAATAACTTTCCCTTCTTGCATCAACACACATCCCAAACCATGATGAGAAGCGTCACTATATATCACGTACTCTTTCCCCTCCATTGGTAGAGTAAGTATAGGCGCTTGTGTCAACAAGGATTTGAGTGTTTCAAAGCTCTCTTAGCACTTGTCATCCCAAGTAAACTTCACTTCCTTCTTCAAAAGTCTAGTCAAAGGAGAGGCTATAAGGGAGAAGCCTTTCACAAACCTTCTATAGTATCCTGCTAAACCCAAGAAACTTCTTACCTCAGTAGGACTTTTAGGAGTTTTCCATTCAACAACTGCTTCAATTTTACTAGGATCCATCTTCACACATTCGGCTGACATAACATGTCCCAGAAAATCCACTTCATTAAGCCAAAATTCACACTTTGAAAGCTTAGCATAAAGTTCCTTCTCCTTCAAAGCTTGCAAAACAATTTGGAGATGTTTATCATGCTCTTCTTTACTCTTGGAATATATTAAAATATCATCTATAAAGACTACCACAAATTGATCAAGGTAAGGCCTAAATATTCAATTCATTAAATCCATGAATATTGCAGGAGCATTAGTCAATCCGAATGGCATCACTAAGAATTCATAATGACCATATCGAGTTCTAAAACCAGTTTTAGGAACATCTTCCGTTCTAACATGCAGTTGGTGATACCCAGACCTTAAATCAATCTTTGAGAACAAATTGGCACCCTTCAGCTGGTCAAATAAATCATCAATCCTTGGTAGTAGATATCTGTTCTTGATTGTTATTCAATTGTCTATAGTCAATACATAGTCTAAGAGTACCATCTTTCTTCTTCACAAATAGCACAGGGGCTCCCCAAGGAGAAACACTTGGATGAATAAAACCTTTCTTAAGAAGTTCTTGCAATTGAGTTTTCAATTCCCTTAATTCTGCTAGTGCCATTCTATAAGGAGTGATAGAAATAGGAGTAGATTCAGGAATGAGCTCGATCGGAAATTCAACTTCTCTTTTTGGTGGTAACCCAGGAAGATTTTCTGGAAACACTTCCAGAAAGTCACACACAGTAGGTATATCTTTAAGACTAGGACTCTCCACACATGTATCAATTATGTGAGCAAGATATGCACTGCAACCTTGACAAATCATCTTTCTTGCTAAGGCCGCAGAAATAATATTAGATGACAATGATCTTTCACCTTATATAATAATGTGTGAAAACGCAGGGTCCTTAAAAATCACATGCTTGGACGTACAATCCACTACTGCATGATATTTATAAAGCCAATCCATACCGATAATAATATCAAAATCGTGGAAAGGCATTTTAATCAAATCAGCAGGAAAGACCAGGTTTTGAATCATGAAGGGACAAGCTTGGTAAACTCAATTACAAACAACTTGGTAACCCAAATGACTTTCAACTAGAACGTCAAAGTTAAGTCTCACAGATTTCACATTTTCAGGAAGAACAAGTGATGAACAAATATAGGAATGTGTAGAGCCAGGATCAAATAATGTAAACACAGATAAGCTATATAAGTGAAATTTACCAACAACCATGTCCTGTCCCTCTTGATCATCTCTCTGCCTTATAGCATAAGCTCGTACAGTAGCTCTGGACCCGCTAGCTTGAGTTGCTCCACTTGTTCCCGCTGCTTGATTATTTTTAGGCCTTGCACCTCTATTGGTTTGAGGAGGATAATTAGAAGACTTCTGAACCGAGCCCTCAGTATGCAAGGAAGGGACATTTTTAGGCTTAGGACAGTCCCTCACTATATGATCAAAGCTGCCACAATTAAAACATGCACCAGAAGCTCTCCTGCAAGCACCTTAGTGATTCTTTCCACATTTTGCACAAGTGGGAACGCGAGTCTTGCCTTGGTTATAACTCGGGGTACTAGCTGTAGAAAAATTTAGTCTGCTTTGCTTCTGTTGATCTGACCTATTGACACTACCAGCCTTAGAATCATCAAACCTTCCCTTCTTGGATGGACCTCCAAAATCTGACCTAGGCTTCCAGAATCTATTCTCATGTCTACTAGCTTCTTTCTTATCAAGTCTTTCCCAAGTGAAAGCAGCAGAAACTAATTTACAAAAATTCTCATGTTGTAGGATTGCCACATTCTTTCTGATGGAATCGTTTAGGCCATCTTCAAACCTCCTGCATTTATCTTTTTCATCGATAATAATGCCTCCAGCTTAACGAGAGAGTCTAAGAAATTTTTGTTGATACTCAGCAATAGACATGCCTCGTTGCCTTAGATTCAAAAACTCTCTTTTTCTTAGCATCACAATAAGCAGGCGGGACATACTTCATATGAAATTCTTTAATAAAATCATTCCAAGTAAGAATTGGAGGTTTTGCTTTTGCATTTGGCACACTTACCCACCAGTTATAAGCATCTTTCTGCAATAACGAGATGGCATACCTGAATTTTGCAACATCAGAACACTCTAACTGCTCAAACACCCTCTCTGTACGTTCAAGCCATTGTTCAGCATCGATGGGATCAACCGTGCCTTCAAATTCAACTCCACCCATTTTTAATTTTTTTTTTCGAAGTTCAACCCATTGGGATCATGAATCATTTCAGCCATACGGTGAAAGAATTCAGCCATCTGTTGAAAAGGAGGATTCATAACTTGAATACCAGGGCTCATGTGAGAATGCGAACCAGCTCTTACTCCTTGTTGACTTCCCACACCATACCCACTAGTATGAGGAATATATTGATCCGAGGACTGTTCGCCAACCCCTTCTACTGTATGAGGTTGGGAATAAGAGTCACCTGTATCTTCACGAGATGCTTCCATAGGTCTACGAGAAGAAGAGGCCATAACGTAACTCCTTTAAAAGTGAAGATCACATTGCATTAGGGACATGAATATGATGCATTTGCAACTTGTATGTTATTTACCCTATAGTGATCACATAATATAGCCCAAACCTTTTAAAAAACAAGTGTGTAAGTAAATCACAACAAAATTCCTAGAATCACAAACCTAGGCTCTGATACCAACACTTGTAGCGACCCTCCAGAGAGGATACTACTACAAAAAAAATGTATATTAAATTCATGACACAAAAACAAATAACTTTCCGTAAGGCCCATTTATATAATCCAAAAAATAGTGAAAGGTGTAAGTTGTTCGCCAACTAAATTTTTTTTTCATCTCAATTAAATCAAATAAGAATTCCAATTTAGGACAGGCGACTTCTCAAAATAGTTTTAAAAAAAATAGCTTCCGAGACATTCATGTATTACGATAATTTATGCTTCATTCAAATATTCCAACTCCAAAGGGAAAATTTAGTGCTTTATAAAACATAGAAATGTACATACCCCAAAATTTACAAAACAAGAAACCATCCTTAAGTTAAACCCTCAGAAATACGTACATAAATACAAATATACAAGCAACCCATAAATCATATACACGTCCCAAAATACTGTAAAATATAGATGCCTATATGCAAATGTGATGTTCATTTAAGCTCCCAAAACTTCATCTCCAATGGCCAACCTCAAGCCTCTTCTCGGACATTTCCTACGATAGAAACAACTATCGCTAAGAACAAAGCTTAGTGGTGCAAAACTAAGTGTTTGAAGACTTTGGGTTTCCACCATATTCTTTTCAAGTCATGAGCCGCACCAATGTACAATAATAATTAAAACAAGGCAACAACTATATCACGAGTATCAAGTTCTAAATGTAAAAGCTTAAGTGTAAATAATTCATAGAAGTACATTTACAAGACTTAGCACCAAGTTTCGCTCAATATGTACGTCATGCCATCATACCAACATGATCAAGTATCAAGAAGGACCGGAGCCCTGTATCAAGAAGGGTAAAAACCCAATAATCAAGAGAACCAAGAACCATATTAAAAATGGCTTCCTAATTCGTACTTAATATGAACAACTTTGATACTTAACACGAACTAAAAATCCATAATCAAGATGGAAAAGGGTCCGAAACAAGAGGCATTCCAATAGTGACAAAGTCACAGCCACAAGAAGGACAAGGTCCACAAGAATGTCAAGTGATCGAGCAATCCGTACAAGTGGGCGAGTTAAGCAAGTGTCTTGCAAATTTCCCAAGATACCAATATGACAAGACATATTTCAAGACATTAGCAACCATACCAAGATAGGCTTTTAATATATTAGTAGGTAACAAGAGTTTATACACAAACCTCAGCCTTTTAGCATACAACAATCCAACACGACTTCAAAAGTTCAAACCGTAGGCCATCAAATGTCTCAAGTTCCTCAACTTGCACACGATATAAATAACCTTGAAAATACCATTAAATGACTTATTTAACTTTCCATAATATCCATAATATTGACATAAAATAAGATTTATTATTGAAAATAAGCCTAGAATGTTTCAACCCAAATTATGTTACTAAAACAGTAAATTCGGAAAGTCAAGTACCACAGCTTGAATCTAAATTTCGAAACTCAAACCAGCAACACTGGACTTTATCCCCTTCATGAAACTTTTAGATATACTTCTTAAGTTTGCAACCCAAAACAAATCAAATAAAAATTCAGTTTTTACAAAACGATATCATCCAAATACTAACAGCTACTTAAAAAAGAGAATCTGGACAGCCACATTTATCCGATTGTATCTAAGTTTGCAACCTGAAAACGGCACAACTGAACTTTATTCCCTTTACAAAACATTTAGATATATGCCTTAAGTTTCCAATACAAAACAAATCAACACAAAAATCATTTTGTACAAAAAGATATCATCAACGCACTAACAACAGTACAATCTCAAAAACGGGTTTACAAACAATGTTTAGTCCCCCAATTTCGACAACAACAACTTATCAACAACATCAACAACATTATCAAAAATCATTCTACATCATAACTTAACTAATTCCACCCATTTAATCCAACCAAAACAGCCCCACATCCATAAGTCTCAACAAAGCAAACAACAAGTTTACAATGCTTACTTCCTCCGTTTTAAACCGTTAAATCTCTAAACAAGCTTGTTAACAAGAAAAAGAAAATCAATCTTACCTTAGGTGTGCAGCAAATACGACAACACACTCCTTACTAGCTGATTTTTAGCTCAAAGTGAAGACAACGTAACGTGCAACGCCTTTTTCTTCACGAGTTTCGGAATTTGGGACTCGGATTTGGGTCAAAAATGGCTTCTTAGCCTAGAAGATCTCTCTTTCTCTCTTTCTCTATGATGTTTTAGAAAATTATGGTCTAAAAATGGAATAGATAAGATGAACTTATCCTTTAAAAGTCAAAGAAAATGGGCCTGACCCGACTTGGATTCGGGTTGGGCCCAAAATCATCACCCTGCTTGACCCTTCTGCGTTAAAACGTTCATAACATTTTATCCCTATATCTCCTATAAGACTACGACCTATGGTTGGGAATATATTTCAATTATCTACAACTTTCATTTTATGCGTTTTCCCAAATTTCCAAATTCTATTGGGTTTATGGTCTCCCTTAGTCTGATCACCCGAAAATATAGCTAAACAAAAACATTTTTTTTCCCGTAACAAAATTCGAGTCAGTAGCAGTTGATCATATTATCAAGAAATAATCACTTTAATGCAAAAATTAGCTTAAATAATTAGGGGCGTTATACATATGTCTACAGACCTCTAAGAATAGGAATGACAATATATGGTGGAACAGGGTCCCCACCGTACCCTTTACTAATATGTACAAATGTACAACAAAATGCTAATACCAAAATAGCTCTGGACAAGGAGCACTGCCAACCAACAGGGTGGATGTCCTAGGCGAGCGGATCAACAAACTGAGCGTCTATACCTGCGGACATAAAATACAGCCCCCCGAAGAAAGGGGGGGTTAGTACGAAAAATGTACCGAGTATATAAAGCATGGACTGTAATAAGTAAAGTCGTTACTAGAGCAGAATGTGCAAAAATGAGCAAAATATCTAGAATATCAAAATGCTTTTCATAATCACCGATAATGTATGCAGAAAAACATATGCCACATCCGGCCCCATTAAGGGACTCGGTGAACAAATACAAAATGTGGTCGCTATCCTTTCACTGGCGCCACAGCACATCATAACACCAGAGTAGGAAATATCTCCGTAATAGGTCATATCATATCGGATGGTCATATCAGATCATATCATACCATATGTGTACATGGCACATCATAACTCCATAAAACCCATGTACAGGTCATACCTGCCCCCTCACGTTGGGGCATGGCGAACAATGCAGAGAAGTACGCACGATATTAAAACCTGGCTCGGGCTCAGTGAAGGAAACATTGAGGCATCCACGAGTTGAGTAGTGAGAAACTATATGCAATTTAAATCATATTTGAGACTCGACGGAATAATCAAAATGAGCTTTCCTTCAAAATCGAGACAAAAGTCATTTCAAGTACCTTTTGAAAGTCACTATGGACTATATCAAAATAGAACTTCTGGGAATCATATATATGTATCAAGGCATAACAAAATATCTTTTGGAAGTTGAAAAATTGGCCATCCTAGTGGCTTTAAGAATAGGACTTCTTGGGAATCATATGGAAATCATATACTTGTTTCGTAAAAACCATGCCAAAAAGGGAGATTAGCTTTATATACTTATGTCAAATCATGCTAAGAGAAGGAATAAGATTTACATACTTATGCCAAAGAAATACTAAATTAAAGTATAAGCCTTACATACGTATGTCAAAACATGCCAAAAGAAGGAAACATTAGCTTTACATACCTGTTACGGGTTACTTCTTATCCCGTTTGTCTCGTCGTCCTTTAAACCTAAGTAACATGGAAGAAATACAAGTATCAACAACCTTAGTCTTTTCAGCACCTTAGGTTACACACGAATATTTATAAAACTCATCTCCTTGCTCGCCTTTTCGACTAGTTCCTTAGTTAGTTAAAGAGTTAACGAAAATCGGGCAGCATCTCCCCTATAATGTGCCCTATCCGAATTTCCAATTATACTCCTAATAGCTACATCCAACCAAAAACAATAACCTGCAGCATATATATGTATATATATATATATATATATATATACAATTCACATCAATCTTATACCACATAAACTCCAAAAGACTCGCTCAAAACCACGATACCAAAATAAGGTTTCTAGTTTCCGTTTTGCAAAACCTTTAACCGTATGAAGCGGAGGACCATGTATCTGCAACCAGCATCTCCCACACCTATTTTAGAATACTTTAGGACCTGAAACACACCATCACACACCTATAACAGCCCCCACACGCACAATGCCTCATTTCGACTACAATTTAACTATATCGATTCCAATTTGGTTTATTTTGGACGTCAAGCATATTTATCATATTTTCACATTTCCAGCCACTTACACAACATAAAATACCCTCTATAACAATACCATAAACTCAAATTTAAAAGAAAAGGCCTTACCTTACGTTAAACTTGTCAAACTCGCCAAAACTATCAAAACGCAAAATCTGGACAGCCCACTGTCTTATATTGTCTCTTAGTTTCGGAGCGGTAATTGAGGGAAACAGGATTTGTGGCCTAAATGAAAGTTATAGACATGTGTATCAAGGTCGTAAAACATTTTGAATTACCCCTACATCTATTTTGTACGAAAATATATGCCCAAAATACTCACAGCTGTCTGTATAGGATTTCCAAAACAAAATCTGGGCAGCACCTCCCCCATACTTCATCACCCATTTTCGAGCAGAGAAAAGCAAAACTGGGTTTTACAGGATAAATGAAAGTTGTATCCCTACGAAATATCTTTCCAAAACATCTTGAATCACTCAAAAAGAAGCCTTACACAAGGAGTTATACTCGTATTACCAACTTAGTGTTTCTCCAAACCATGGCTGCCTTTGCTTTCTTCTCCACGTTTTTCTCTCTATTTTTGTTCAAGTTTTTGGCTAAAATGACTTAATAGTCATCCATACATTGATATATATCCTTTTGTAGAGTGACACATGTCATCCCCTAAGGGTGACACGTGTCACACCCTTAGACAGCCACCTCAATTATGCAACCAATCCATGGTTGCCACGTGGAAGGTGGGGTCCACCCCATGGTGTGTCACTTGCTGCCACATGTCATTTTCATGTGATGCCATGTGTACCTATTACGTGCTTCCATGTGTCAAGTAGGTGAGTCACCTACTTGCTTCAAGTAGGTGCATCGTTTCCTTATTTCTCTTCCGTGGGTTCGTAATTTCGTCGCACTTTAAGAGCCTATGTATTCCTTGCTACTTAGTATCAACACACACTTGAGTAGCTTAAGTATGTAAGACCTCCAAGTTGGTAGTTTACGCGAGTCAATCGAGTCCTACGATTCATTTCTCGGCCTCCAACTCCTTTCGAATTTTTATAACCTTATTTCCAATCTTCCTTATTATGAAGCATTTCGTTCTCCTTTCCTTGGAGTTATTTGATAGCATTATAAACTATCCGACTCACATAACGACTTTTAAGAAACTTAAGAGCCTTTCCAGAAACTTGAGAAGCTGAAGAAGCATTCTAAGGTACCAAAGTACGGGGTGTAACAACAGACCTCTATGAGTAGTAACTATATCATATGGCGGGATAGGGCCCCCACTGTACCAATGAATATACGAATATATACATTTAATGACTAACATCAAAAGTTAGGCTCTGGGATAGTGGGCATATATTTTAGAAATCTTAAGCTGGAGGATATCTTAAGCTGGAGGATATCCAAAATGAACATCTGTACCTACGGGCATGAAACGCAGCCCCCCAGAGAAAAGAGGGTCAGTACGATATATGTATTGAGTATATAAAGTATAACATAACATAACTGAGATAACAACTGAAATAAGGATGCAGGAAACCAGTATAACAGTTAACAATTCACTATACCTGCATCTTATGAAAAGAGGGCATGTATAACATCCTCACATATCACTCCTGGACCGCTGCAGTACTCGGTGTTACCATATCATCATATACGGCATTATACCCTTGTATATGACATCATTTCATACATTACAAGTATATCACTACATTTTCAAATGTATGCCTACCTATCATATTCGACCCTTTAGTGAGGGTCTCGGTGAAAGAGTGGTGTACATGTCGTACCGCACCCGACCCAATATGGGACTCATTGCCATTATCACATAGTAAAATATACCAAGGAATGTTTGGCTCGATCCATAATTTAAAATAATGCCGAGGAATATATGACCCGATCCATATTTTAAAACAATGCCGAGGAACATATGGCCGATCCATATTTTAAATAATGTCGACGAACGTACGACCCGATCTATTTTTTAAATCATATCATCATATATATATCCAGCCTAGGGCATGGTGATGAGCATCATCACATAAGGCATCATCATATGCCTTACTTTATCGTATACGACATTTCATCCTAGTATACTTCATATATATATATATAGCTGGCCCGGGACTTGGTGAAAGAATAGTAAAGGTAGGCACAACAACATTCCCGACCCCCTTATGGGACTCAGAGGAAGATAGGTTACAGTGTACACGAGTAGATAGTGAGAAACTATATGCAACTAAGTCATCATTTGAGACTCAATGAAATAGTCAAGTGAACAGTCACCTGAAGACCAGAGTAGTAACCGTCTTAAGTACCTTTTAAACATCATTAAGGATCATATCAACTGGAGTTTCAGGAATCATAGATGTGTATTGCGACAAGGTTAAACAGCTTATGGAAGTAGAGGCATTTTTCATCATAGAGATCTTAGGAATAAGGACTTATGCATTTAATTATTATTCATCATATAGGACACTCGAGGGTAGTAGTTCAACTACTTTAAGAATTCTAACATCAAGTAGTGAATAAAAATCACGAGTTAGACTCGGAGCTTATACTTAGACCTACTTCAACCTGATATCATATACCATTTCATTTATACTTAAGACATTCCGAAAAGAGGAAGAGACAAGCTTTACATATACTACTGTTCATGATCTAAGAACCTTAAAAGGCGATAACTCAACTATTACAGGAGTCTTAACATCACAAAGTGAATAAAGTCTATGAATTACACTTGGAGTTTCATGAGTGGAATTATCCCCCATTTCATATACAAATCATTCATAACTTATACCTAAGACATGCCAAAAAAAATAATAATAGCTCTACATATCTGTTATGTGTTAATCACATCCAGACTCGCCTTGTTACTCCTTTAACCTATTTAACACGAAAGTAATACTAAGGTTAGTGAATTTCGACTTTCCATCCCCTAGACTTATCACCCATTATCCATAGGAATTACTTCCTTGTTCACACTTCTTGACTAGTCTCAACTAGTCTATTAGTTAGTTAAAGAGTTAACGGAAATCGGGCAGCATCTCCTCTATAACTTGCCCTATCCAAACATCCAATTTAATCCCCAAACCTTAGAAGACAACCAGAAACAACAATCAGCAACATATATACAAGTAAACCACTTCCACAGTACACAACACATACTCCAAACAACTTGCTTAAAACTACGATACCAAAATAAGGTTTTTAGTCGCTATTTTGTAAAACCTTTAACCGTATGAGATAGAGGGTCGTGTGTCTGCAACCAGAAGAACCCACACCTTATTTATACCATGTTCCATCCCTGAATCACACAATAAAAGCACCTACAAGCGCAGCACAACAACCACAACACCCTACTCGACTTAGATTTAACTATGGCGACCTTAGTTTAGTTTGTTTCAAACATCAAGCATTCTTATGCAATTTTTATACTTCCACCACATAAAAGACGTGTAATACAATCTATAAACACACCATAAACTCCAAATTTAAAGGAAAACCCTTACCTTATCTGAAATTGGCCAAAGCTTGCCAAAATTCACCTCGGAAGTTCTTCTAGCACGGCTGAAACATCGTGGCTATTTGTTGTCCGCTTGGTGCTTCTAGAAACCATAAATTTAAATTATTAACACCCTCATAACATTTCCAAATCCTTACCAAAATGTGGGAGAAGAGTACAAAGCCATACCTTTCTAAAACTTATCTCGGAAGTTCTCTTAACATGCTGAAAATTAGCGGACTATTTGTATCTCTTCTTTGCTGCCCCAAAATGAAATTTTACGTTACTAAACACTGCTATATCACCGTAGTATACCTTAATTAATTAATTCACAGAATAAAATTCGGGACTTACCTTTTTTCTAGCCAAACCCGTGGCTGCTCTCTTTTGCTCCTTATGTTTTCTCTCTTTCTCTCTCACTTTCTAAGTTGTAAAAAGATCAATATGATGACTTATTCATCAAATGGAATACATATACTTTCCCTTAGGATGTGACACATGTCTCCCTTAAGGGTGACATGTGTCAAGTCCTCATTGGGCCACCTAAATCATGCAACCACCCCTAGGCTGCCATGTGGAAGTAAGGTCCACCCCCCTAAGCAGGCAAGTGGGTCACCTCTTTGCTTCAGATGCTTCCATATGGCACTTCCCTCTGCTGCCACGTGAAACCCCCTTTTTGCTGCCATGTGTCACCCTCTTTTCTCCCTCGTGGGTTCATAATGTCGTCTTAGTTTAAGAACCCGTGTAATCCCTGCTATGCAAGCTTGGTATATACTCAAGTAGCTCAAGTGTGTAAAACTTCTAAGTTGGTAGCTTACGTAGGTAAATTGAGTCCTACGACTCGTTACTTGGCCTCCAACTCCTTTTGACTTCTCATGACCCTATTTCCAACCTTCCCAACTATGTGGTATCCCATTCTCCCTTTCTTAGAGTTATTTGATAGTGTCGTAGATTATCCGGCTCAAATGATAATTTCTAAGAAGATTAAGATACATTCCGAGCTCAAGAGTGTGGGGTGTAACACAAGTTATAGGGGAAATGCTGCCTAATTTCCGCTAACTTTGGAACTAGTAATAAACTAGTTGAGGGAAATGAATAAGGAAATGAGTCCTAGGGATACTTTAATATGAATTTGGGATTCAGAAAGTTGAAGGTCATTAATTGTAGTGTTGCTCTGGTGTTAAATAGGTTGAAGGAGTACAAAGCAAGCTGGGTTACAAGTGAGCTGCTGTAGGTATGTAAAGCGATCTCTCTTTCCTTTTGGCATGTCTTAGCCTTAAGTGGGTTGTATATGAAATGTGGGGATAATTCCATTCCCAGAATTCCAAGTACGCCTCATAATCCCAATCCCTTGCTTGATGTTGGAACTCCTACAAGAATTGAGTATTACCTTTCAAGGATTCTACGTGTTAAAAAGTAGAGTATGTAAAGCCTATCCTTTCTCTTCCTTGACATGTTCTAGATATAAGTAAAAGATGATACGATTGCTGAGGTGATTCCATTCCTAAGTGTCTCTTATTCACTTCTGGATATCGAACTTTTATAATAGTTGAACTATTTTCCTTGAACACTCTATATGCTAAGGAATTAATGAATATACTGGTTCCTAGTTGTAAGGACTATATGAAAGCAAGTGCTCCTGAGTCCTTAAGTGGTTAGCATTACTTTAGTACATGTCTAGGGTCCCCGAGATGCTAATTGATATATCCCTAATGGCATTTATGTTACACCCCACATCTTTGAACTCGAACCGTTCCTTAAGTTACTTAGAAGCTAGTAGGTGATCCACTTAAGTTACGACCCTATTGAACAACTCTAAGAAGGGAGAATGTGACACCCCATGGTAGGAAAGATTGGAAATAGGGTCAAGAGAAGTCGAAAGGAGTTGGAGGCCAAGTAACGAGTCGTAGGACTCGTCTTATCTACGTAAGATACTAATTTAGAAGTCTTACATACGTGAGTTACTTGATTACATACCAAGCTTACGTAGCAAGGGTTTCATAGGCTCTTAAAGTGAGACGAGATTACGAACCCATGAGGAGGAAAAAAAATTGCGTGGGGAAGCCAATGGGAGGGTGACATATGGCAGCACCTAAGCAAGCAGGTGACCCACCTGCTTGGGGGAGGTGGGCCCCACTGCCATGTGGCAGCCCCTCCTTCAACATGTAGATGTGGTGGCCCAATAGGGGATGGACACGTGTCACCTCTTGGGGATGACACGTGTCACACCATACAGCCACATATATGTATTTATATGAATCATATACTTCAGTTTGTTCCTCAAAATTCAGCCAAAATAAGAGAAAATAAACCCTAGAGCTAAGGAGAAAATTGCGACGGCTTGGGAGAAAAATAAGGTAAGTTCCGATTTCGTTCCGTAAATTAATTATATAACATATACCATGATGATATGGAAGTATTAATAGATTAAAATTAGAGTTCGGTGCTGCCAAAAAACGGACAGCAAGCAGCCACGACGATTCAGCACGCTAAAAAAATTCCGAGGCACAATTTCGGCGAGTTCTAGCCAATTTCGGGAAAGGTAAGTTCTTACCCTCTAATTTGACGTTTATGATGTTACATTAGGGTGTATTACACACCTTAGGGGCTGCTGGAAGTTGGGGAAAAGGTTTGAAAAGTTCGGCATTCGAAATAAACGAATTTGGAACCACCATAGTTAAATTGTTGTCGAAATAAGGTGTTGTGCGCGTGGGGGCTGGTGCTGGTTGTGTTGTACGTGTTGCAGGGTATAAAAGTTCTCTAAATGAGGTGGGGGATCTTCTGGTTTCAGCCACACGACCCTCCGCTTTCCAATTAAAGAATTCGCTAAAGAAAGATTAAAAACTCTAGTTTTGGTATCTTAGTTTCGAGTGAATTGTTGGGGGTTTATATTGTGTAATGTTGTCATAATATGTATATGTATGTTCTGATTGTTGTATTGTTGGTTGGATGCAGGTGCTAAGGACATGGTTGGGAATTCGAATAGGGCACATTATAGGGGAGGTGCTGTCCGATTTCCGTTAACATCTTAACTAGTTAAGGAACTAGTCGAGAAGGCAAGAGAGGGGATGAGTGCTATGAATACCAGTGGGTAGCCTAAATTGCTGAAAAATCTAAGGTTGTTAACACTCGCCTTATATTCATGTTAAATAGTTTTCGAGGATGACGACGTAAACACGACTAAGGAAAGTCCATAAGAGGTATGTAAAGCTTTCTCTTGACCTGTTTTGGCATAGGTAAGTAAAGCTCATTCTTTTTCTTCTGTTGGCATGTCCTAGTTGTAAGCTGAATGTGATACGAGCTCCGGGGTAATTCCATTCTTAAGTATCTCTTGCTTACTACTGGATGTTGAACTCTATGGTAGTTAAACTATTTCCCTGGAAACTCTTATATGTTAAAGAGGTATGAAGGTACAATCTCCTAGTCATGAAACTAGTCGAAGACAAACACTCTGGAATTCTTAAGTGAATCGTGTTACTTTGATATATGTCTAGGAACCTCGAGATGTAATTAATGTAGCCCCTAATGGCACTTAGAGGGCAGCTAAAATGACTATACTGTTATTCGAATTCTTAGACAATAACTTAGTCCTCTTATATAGTTGAGTCTCGGCTAATGATTTAAACTGTGTTTGGTTTCTTACTACTCTACTCGTGTATACTGTAACACTTCTTCTCCAAGTCTCGGGCCAGTTATCAGATTCGTGCAATCCACTGCATTGTCCACTAAGCCCTTCACTAAAGGGCCGGGTACGTATGTATATATATGATGATGATGTGTTGTAATAAGGTGGCGATGGAACGGGGCCTGATACTGATACTACATATATGATTCACTGGACCCCTGATGAGGCCGACTATATTGAAAATCTGAGCATGCATGTCTTTATAATTTACAAAATGCAGGTACATGTTTCTGACTTGATAAATTATTCTCCTATCCCTCTGCTTTAGATATACCGCCAGTTATATTATGTTATGCTTTACATACTCAGTACATATGTCGTACTGACCCCCTTTTTTGGGAGGGCTGCATTTCATGCCCGTAGGTACAGGTACACAGGTTGACAATCCGCCAGCGTAGGAGTCCCACTCAGCGGTCTAAGAGCGCTCCATTATGCTGGAGCCAAACTTTGGGTACTAAGTTCTAATGTATATATTAGTTCATTCACGGGTACGGTGGGGGCCCTGTCCCGCCTTATGTTACTGTTCTTCTAACTCTTAGAGGTCTGTGGATACAGATATGGGTTGTATGTGTGTAGAGCGTATATGTATATAAGTTGTATATACATTGTATATGGACTGTATCTAAGTTGTATATGAGCTATATATAAGTTATGTATGGGTTGTATATGAGTTGTGCCTGAGTAGTACATGGGCTGTATATACGGGTATGTACGGTTGTGCTGATATGACTTATGATTTAGGGCGTTCCTTGTGTTGTGGTAGCCTTGTCGGCCCATATATATATGTGTCACGGGACGACCCCATGTGTTACAATAGCCTTGTCGGCTTATATGTTTTTGTATCTGTTGATGTATTATGAGTATAACCAAGGGACAGACCATGTATAGTTGGACAGGGTAGACAGGGTTGTCCAATTTAGGCACCCGTCACAGCCTACGGAGTTGGGTCATGACAGAAGTGGTATCAGAGCAGTCCTTTGTCAGAGTATCCACAGACCGTGTCTAGTAGAGGCTTGTTTATCGGTGTATTATGCACCACACCTATAAACAAGCGGCTGCAGGACATTTAGAATGTTACTTTCTTTCTTATTTTAGATCGTGCGATAGAGCTATATTTTTAGGATGACCCCTCACTAACCGATCTATATATTTACAATAATGCCTCCAAGGAAAGCAACCACGGCCCAAAAGGGCAAGTCAGCAACGGGCGAAACTAGTCAGACCCCGATAATTACCAGGGCCCATGCCCAGTCTATGCCGAGGATTGTACTCCAGTCGGCGAGCTCTACTACGCCACCACCTCCAGAGGGGCTTGGGGCAGCAGCTACAAATCCTGAACCTCTAGTACAGGAGCCTCCTGCCCCGCAGCAAGGGGCGGAGGATAGAGCTATGAGGGATGCAGTGCAGTTGTTGACTGGACTGGTGGCAGGACAGGCTCGGAGGCATGGCCCAGATGATACTAATAGACAAGACAGTTTAAGGGTTCGTGACTTCCTAGCTTGTAACCCTCTAGAATTTTATGGATCAAGAGCTACCGAGGATCCACAGGAAATTATTCGACAAATACAACATACACTGCGAATCATTAGGGCTTCAGAAACAGAGTCAGTTGAATTGGCCTCCTATCAGCTACGTGATGTAGCCGCTAACTGGCATGAGTCTTGGGAATTATCGAAGGGCGAAGGTGCTCCTCCATCTGAATGGGATGAATTTATAGAAGCCTTTCTTAGCCACTTCTTACCTCCAGAAATGAGACGATCCAGGGTAGATAAATTCTTGTAGTTGCAGCAGAACGGCAGGAGTGTTCGAGACTATAGCCTCGAGTTTGACTCATTGGCAAGGCATGCCCCTACAGTTGTAGCTGATATGGCAGATAGGGTGCATCGATACATTATGGGATTGGATCTTTATTTGGTTGATAGTTGTATGGCCATGGCTTCTTAGCCAGACATGGATATTGCCCGGGTACAAGCATATGTCCAAGGGGTAGAAGAGCTACATAGAAGGCATCAACCTGATAGAGGGTTTGATAAAAGTCAGCCTAAGAGAACTAAGTCAGTTGGTTATCCTGGGGAATTTCGCAGCGGGCGATTCCAGCAGTTTGGTAGATATCTCTCCCAGCCAGCTCAAAGTGTACCTCCACAGATTCCAGGTGGATGAGTTGAAAGCATTAGATATTCAGGGGCCGAACAAGGTTCTAGAGCTTCAGGTATATAGGTGAACCAGAGTTCTCGACAGCCAAGACCCCCGATGCCCCAGTGTCCCCATTGTAATAAGCCTCATTTTGGGGAATTTCGTTAGACTACAGGTGCTTGCTTTTCTTGTGGCCATCAAGGCCATATTACGAGGGAATGTCCATATAAAAGTACTCCAGGTGGTATGGCTCAGCCACTAGGTCAGTTCTAGGTTCGTCTTCTTTTGTGGCTATGCGCCCGATGGGGCGGGGAATGCAGATACCAGCAGGCCGTGGTAGAGGCCGTGGTGGAGCTTCCAATTCTAGCGGTCCTTCTAATCGTATATATGCTTTAGCCAGTAGAAAAGACCAGGAAGCGTCACCCAATGTGGTCACAGGTACATTATCAATCTTTTCTCAGGACGTATATGCGTTGATGGATCTAGGTTCTACTTTATCATATATATCTCCTTTTGTTGCTAGTAGAATCAGAATTAAGCCGGAGTCAATAGAATTGGTTGAGGTTGCTACGCTAGTAGGGGACTCTATTGTGGTTAAGCGGGTATATAGACATTGCCCGGTAAATGTGTATAGTCATCGTACCTTGGCCGACTTAGTAGAGTTAGATATGGTGGAATTTGATGTTATTATGGGTATGGATTGGATAGATTCTTGTCATGCTAACGTAGACTGTAAAAATAAAATGGTTCGATTTCAGTTCTCAGACAGAACAATTATCGAGTGGTTAGGAAATACAGTGTCACCAAAGGGTAGGTTTATTTCATACCTTAAGGCAACAAAAATGATTAACAAGGGGTACATTTGTCATTTAGTCTGCGTACACGATCTGGAAACTGAAGTGCCAACTCTTCAGTCGGTGCCCGTGGTTAATGAATATCCAAATGTGTTTCCAGATGAACTTCCAGGCCTTCCTCCCGAATGGGAAATAGAGTTCACTATAGACGTACCCTCAGATACTCAACCTATTTCTATCCCCCCATATAGAATGGCACCCGTAGAATTAAAGAAGCTAAAGGAGCAGTTGAGGGACCTACTGGAGAAAGGGTTTATTAGGCCCAGTACATCACCATGGGGAGCACTAGTACTGTTTGTAAAAAAGAAAGATGGATCGCTGCGAATGTGTATTGACTACAGGCAGCTGAATAATGTAACAATTAAGAATCGATATCCCCTCCCTAGGATTGATGATTTGTTTGACCATTTGCAGGGTGCCCAATGCTTTTCGAAGATAGACCTGCGGTCAGGCTATCATCAGGTGCGGGAGGTTGATATACCAAAGACCGCATTCAGGACCCGGTACGTACATTATGATTTTAAGGTGATGTCTTTTGGGTTGACAAATGCTCCAGCAGTATTTATGGACCTAATGAATCGAGTTTTCAAACCATTTCTGGATTTGTTCGTGATCGTATTTATTGATGATATTCTGGTCTATTCACGATCAGAGAAGGAACATGCAGATCATTTACCGGTGGTACTAGAAGTACTTCAACACCAGCAATTGTACGCTAAGTTCTCTAAATGCAAATTTTAGTTAACTTCAATGGCTTTTCTAGGACATATTATTGGGACTGATGGCATTTGCGTAGATACGCAGAAAATTGAGGCCGTAAAGGCTTGGCCAAGACCTACAACCCCTACGGAGGTGCGAAGCTTCTTGGGCTTAGCAAGGTATTATAGAAGGTTCGTGGAAGGGTTTGCTTCCATCTCAGCGCCTTTAACAAGGCTGACTCAAAAAGCGGCTAAATTCTAATAGACTGATGCTTTTGAATGAAGCTTCCAGCTGTTAAAGGAAAAGTTGACTACAGCTCCTGTTCTAACTCTCCCTGATGGACCAAATGGTTACGTTATTTATTGTGACGCCTCTAGTATTGGACTAGGGTGCATTCTGATGCAGAATGGAAGAGTTGTAGCTTATGCCTCCTGGCAGCTTAGGAAGCACGAAAAGAATTATCCAACCCATGATTTGGAATTAGCAGCGGTGATCCATGCTTTAAAAATATGGAGACACTACCTATATGGTGTACATGTTTACATTTATACGGACCACAAAAGCCTTCAGTATATCTTTAAACAGAAGGAGCTAAACCTACGATAGAGAAGGTGGCTAGAACTACTGAAGGACTATGATATCAACATTTTATACCACCCAGGGAAGGCAAATGTGGTGGCGGATGTGCTCAGCCATAAGTCAATAGGTAGCTTAGCAGAGGTACAACAGGAACGGAAGGAGATAATCCGTGAGATTTGCCAGCTTGCTAGCCTTGGAGTCTGCTTAGTTGATTTGGGTGATGACGGGGTTTCTGTTCGAGGAATTGCTGAATCCTCCATCATGGAGGAAGTAAAACGATATCAATACCAGAACCCTATTCTAGCACAGTATAGAGATGGAACTCTCCAAAAGGAAAAGACTCTATTTGAACTCACAGCCGGTGGGATACTATGATATCGAGGCAGAGTCTGTGTATCGGAAGTTGCAGGTTTGCGGCAACAAGTAATGGAAGAGACATAGTATGCCCGTTATTCTATTCATTCGGGGTCAACCAAGATATATCACGACTTCAAATGTTTATATTGGTAGGACGGTATGAAAAGGGATGTAGCAGAGTTCGTAGCCCAATGCCCAAATTGCCAGCAAGTTAAAGTTGAACATCAAAAACTGGGTGGGCTACTACAGGAGATGGAGATTCCAACCTGGAAATGGGAAGCAATTAACATGGATTTCATTACTGGCTTACCTCGTACTCCCCGGAAGCAGGATTCTATATGGGTTATTGTGGATAGGCTGACAAACTCATCCCACTTCCTCCTAGTCAAGACCATATACTCCGTCGAGGATTATGCAAAGTTGTACGTTAAGGAAATAGTATGACTTCATGGAGTTCCCACATCTATTGTTTCGAACAGGGGAGCCCAGTTTACCACTCATTTTTGGCATTCATTCCAGGAAGGCTTAGGAACGCAAGTAAGCCTTAGCACAGCATTTCATCCCCAGACTGATGGACAAGCCGAGCGCACTATTCAGACACTAGAGGATATGTTACGAGCCTGTATAATTGACTTTAAAGGCAGCTAGTAGAATGATCATAAACCAATTATTGAGTTTGCCTACAATAACAGTTATCACTCCAGCATTCAGATGGCGCCGTATGAGGCTTTATAAGGCAGAAAGTGCAGGTCACGTATCGGTTGGTTCGATGTTGGCGAAACACAACTAATGGGTCAAGATCTAGTCCAACAAGCAGTGGAAAAGGTAAAGCTTATTCGGGAGAGATTATTAACAGCCTAAAGTCAACAAAAGTCATACGCAGACCACTGACATTGACCATTTGAGTTTCAAGTAGGCGAATGGGTGTTTTTGAAAGTATCTCCCATGAAAGGAGTAATGAGGTTCAGCAAGAAAGGGAAGTTGAGTCTAAGATATATTGGCCCTTACTTGATCCTTCATCGAATAGGCAAGGTTGCCTACGAATTAAACTTGTTAGCAGACCTAGAAGCAGTACATCCAGTTTTCCATGTATCGATACTTCGCAGATATGTAGGTGACCCGTCCCGAGTGCATTCCGTGAATGACATCCAGTTCACTGAAGAAATAGCCTACGAAGAACTAGCCTACGAAGAATAGTTAGTCGATATCCTGGATCGGCAGATTAGGAGGTTGCGAACTAAGGACGTAGCTTCGATTAAGGTGGTGTGGCGGAATAGAAATCAGGAGAAAATGACCTGGGAGGCCGAAGAGGACATGAAGCACAGGTATCTGTACCTTTTCCTGATATCTACAGGTAACTCCAACTCTTGAGCACTCGTATGTTAATAATATAGATGGAAATGTATGTGATAGCATAAAGGAAAGGAACCCCTCTATAATTTATATAAGGTCTTAAGGGAAGTTGCATTTAACATTCGGGGATGAATGTTCTAAAGGGGGAAGGATGTTACACCCCACATCTTTGAACTCAGAAGGTTTCTTAAGTTACTTAGAAGCTAGTAGGTGATCCACTTAAGTTATGACCCTATTGAACAACTCTAAGAAGGGAGAATGGGACACCCCAAGGTAGGAAAGATTGGAAATAGGGTCAAGAGAAGTCAAAAGGAGTTGGAGGCCAAGTAACGAGTTATAGGACTCGTCTTATCTACGTAAGCTACTAATTTAGAAGTCTTACATACGTGAGTTACTTGATTACATACCAAGATTACGTAGCAAGGGTTTCATAGGCTCTTAAAGTGAGACGAGATTACGAACCCACGAGGAGGAAAACAAATTGCGCGGGGTAGCCAATAGGAGGGTGACACGTGGAAGCACCTAAGCAAGAAGGTGACCCACCTTCTAGGGATCAATTAGGTGACCCACCTGCTTGGGGGAGGTGGCCCCCACTGCCACGTGGCAGCCCCTCCTTCAACATGTAGATGTGGTGGCCCAATAGGGGATGGACACGTGTCACCTCTTGGGGATGACACGTATCACACCCTGCAGCCACATATATGTATGTATATGAATCATATACTTCAGTTTGTTCCTCAAAATTCAGCCAAAATAAGAGAAAATAAACCCTAGAGCTAAGGAGAAAATTGTGACGGCATGGGAGAAAAATAAGGTAAGTCCCGATTTCATTCCGTAAATTAATTATATAGCGTATACCACGATGATATGGAAGTATTAATAGAGTAAAATTAGAGTTCGGTGCATCCAAAAAACGGACAGCAAGCTGCCACGACGATTCAGCACGCTAACAAAATTCTGAGGCGCGATTTCGGTGAGTTCTAGCCAATTTCGGGAAAGGTAATTTATTCCCCTCTAATTTGAAGTTTATGATGTTAAATTAGGGTGTATTACACACCTTAGTGGCTGCTGTAAGTTGGGGAAAAGGTTTGAAAAGTTCAGCGTTCAAAATAAACGAATTTGGAACCGCTATAGTTAAATTGTTGTCGAAATAAGGTGTTGTGCATGTGGGGGTTGCTGCTGGTTGTGTTGTGGAGTGTTTCAGGGTCTAAAAGTTCTATAAATGAGGTGGGGTAGCTGATGGTTTCAGCCACACGACTCTAGTTTTGGTATCTTAGTTTCGAGTGAATTGTTGGGGTTTATATTGTGTAATGTTGTCGTAATATGTATATGTATGGGATGCTGGTTGTATTGTTGGTTGGATGCAGGTTCTATGGACATGGTTGGGAATTCGTATAGGGCACATTATAGGGGAGGTTCTTTCCGATTTCCGTTAACGTCTTAACTAGTTAAGGAACTAGTCGAGAAGGCAAGCGAGGGGATGAGTGCTATGAATACCAGTGGGTAGCCTAAATCGCTGAAAAATCTAAGGTTGTTAACACTCACCTTATCTTCGTGTTAAATAGGTTTCGATGACGACGACGTAAACACGACTAAGGGAAGTCCATAAGAGGTATGTAAAGCTTTCTTTTGACATGTTTTGGCATAGGTAAGTAAAGCTCATTCTTTTTCTTCTGTTGGCATGTCCTAGTTGTAAGCAGAATGTGATACGAGCTCCGGGGTAATTCCATTCTTAAGTATATCTTGCGTAAACTACTGGATGTTGAACTCTATGGTAGTTAAACTATTTCCCTGGAAACTCTTATATGTTAAAGAGGTATGAAGGTACAAACTCCTAGTTATGAAACTAGTCGAAGACAAACACTCTGGAATTCTTAAGTGAATAGTCTTACTTTGATATATGTCTTGGAACCTCGAGATGTTATTAATGTAGCCCCTAATGGCAATTAGAGGGCAGCTAGAATGACTATACTGTTACTCGAATTATTAGACAATAATTTAGTCCTCTTATATAGTTGCATCTCGGCTAATGGCACGGGGCCTGATACTGATACTACATATATGATTCACTAGACCCCTGATGGGGCCGACTATATTGAAAATCTGAGCATGCATGTCTTTATAATTTACAGAATGTAGGTACATGTTTCTGACTTGATAAATTATTCTCCTGTCACTCTGCTTTGGATATACCACCAGTTATATTATGTTATACTTTACATACTCAGTACATATGTCGTACTGACCACCCTTTCTTTGGGGGGCTGCGTTTCATGCCTGCAGGTACAGGTACACAGGTTGAGGATCCGCCAGCGTAGGAGTCCTACTCAGCGGTCTAAGAGTGCTCCATTATGCTGGAGCCAAATTTTGGATACTAAGTTCTGATGTATATATTAGTTCATTCACGGGTACGGCGGGGGCCCTGTCCCGCCTTATGTTACTGTTCTTCTGACTCTTAGAGGTCTGTGGATACAGATATGGGTTGTATGTGTGTAGAGCGTATATGTATATAAGTTGTATATACGTTGTATATGGACTGTATCTAAGCTGTATATGAGCTGTATATAAGTTGTGTATGGGCTGTATATGAATTGTGCCTGAGTAGTACATGGGCTGTATATACGGGTATGTACGGCTGTGCTGATATGACTTATGATTTAGGGCGTTCCCTGTGTTGTGGCGGCCTTGTCGGCCCACATATATATGTGTCACGAGATGACCCCATTTGTTACAATAGCCTTGTCGGCTTATATGTTTTCTTATCTGTTGATGTATTATGAGTATAACCAAGGGACAGACCATGTATAGTTGGTTAGGGTAGACAGGGTTGTCCAGTTTAGGCACCCGTCAAGGCCTACGGGGTTGGGTCGTGATAATTTAGAGGCCACTTAAGATGACTATACTACTACTCAGGTCCTTAAGCGATGGCTTAATCCTCTTATACTGTCGAGTCTCTGATAATGATTTAAATTGTATATGGTTACTCACTACTCCAATCGTGTATACTGTAACACTTCCTTCACCAAGTCCCGGTCTGGGTATGTAATCGTGTACAGTTTACTGTATTATCAACCGAGTCTCTCACTAAAGGGTCGAGTATGCTATATAAAGACATAATAATGCAATGACATGAACAACTCACCGAGTCCCTAATTAGAGGGCTGGGTACGTATGTATATATATGATAATGTGATGTGATATAGTGGTAATGGCATCAGGACCTATGATGGTCCTATAGATATATGATTCACCGAGTCCCTAAAAGGGCCGGCTATATTGTATGATATGAGCATGTATGCTTTTATGATTCATAAGGTACAGGTACAGTGGTTTCTTAAGTAACATACTTATCACTTGAGCCTCTATTTCTAATACACCCTACACTCTTAAGCTCGGAATGTCTCTTAAGCTTCTTAGAAGTTATCATGTGAGTTGGATAATCTACTACACTATCACACAACTCTAAGGAAGGGAGAATGTGTTACCCCATGGTAGGGAAGGTTGGAAATAGGTTATAAGAATTCGAGGGGAGTTGGAGGCCAAGAAATGAGTCATAGGACTCGACTTATGTACGAAAGCTACAAACTTGAAAATCTTACATTCTTAAGCTACTTGAGTTCATACCAAGATTACATAGCAAGGAGTACCCAGGTTCTTAAAGTAAGACGAGATTACGAACCCACGAGGAAGAGGAGAGAATGACATGTGCCGGCAAGAAGAGGCGCCACGTGGCAACATAGGAAAGTGACATGTGGTAGCAGGTGACCCACCTTCTTGGGGTCAAGTAGGTGACCCACTTGTTTGGGGGGATGGACCCCACTACCATATGGAAGCCCCTAATTGGCTGCTTGGGCATGTTGGCACAATAGGGGCTAGATAGGTGTCACCCTTAGGGGATGACATATGTCACCTCTTGGGGAGACATATATACATGTATTATGACTCTTAAGTCATTAATTATCCAATTTGTGCTGAAATTTGGAGAGAAAAAATGAAAAGAAACCCTAAGCTAGAAAAGGAGAGAGCTA